>NW_021635197.1:0-170874 GCF_004799145.2 Neltuma alba
ATTCCCCTGACCATTCCTTCGGTTCATACCCCCTTCTGATGCTGACAAAAAGGGGGAGAAGAAAAAACTGATGATGTTTCGTAGTTTATTTGGGTTTATGGTTGCTTTATGGTTCTATTTTATGACTTTATGTTATCTTCTTTTCTGTCATTTTGTGTACCTGGATAGTGTTTTTATCGATAATATTTTTCTTGATATTTAGTTTGCTTTTTCACGTATTTTGAGGTTATGAAACTGGTTGATTTATAACTTATGTTTGTTCATCATCAAAAAGGGAGAAATGTTAGTTATTATAGTTTTGATGATAACAAAGTCAGATAATTTGAATTAAGTATTTTGATCGATCAACTGATCGATCAATCATTTATCGCTAAGGTTACAGATAATTGTTCAAGTGTAAATCAGGTTTATAGTAGGTATTTTGATCGAAGAACCAGTCGATAAGTAGTTAATCGATAAAATGATCGATTATCGCTAACGTGGAAATCACACAAGATTATGGTTAATTATCGATCAACTGATCGATAATATCAGATAAACAATGAAGTTACTGATAAAGAGAACCAAATCTGAAGTGTATTTATCGATCACATGATCGATAAATCAGTTATCAATAACGACTTCGATAAAAGGTAACACAATCTACTTGCTCTGCACATTAAGTCTGTTACCAATTTGTCGATCATATTCTCGATCATTTGTTTATCGATCACATGTTCGAACATTATGCTCTAACTCTCTGAATGCAGGTAATCATCTTTACTGATGGATCGATAACCTCATTGATCATAAAATTATCGATCACATGATCGATAATCAATGTCTTTATCTACTTTTATTTAGTTTTCCTGCAACCAAATTATCGATAACATTATCGATAAATTTAACTTGTTTGCATAAATAACTTTTCACATAACATGATCGATAAAGAGTCTAAGGATTGCTATTTTCGCATTAACTTATGTTGAACTATTTTCGATCACCTAATCGATCATTGGTTTTTCGATAATATGATCGATCATTCAATTCCCTGAAACTCATGTTTTTCACAAAACGTGATCGATAATCAGTTTCTTTGCCTTACAGGATTAAATTTCTTTTCTCACTTTATTCGATCACTTGTTCGAATATTCATTGATCGATCACCTGTTCGATCACTTCAGATAGTCTGTGTCTTTCATTGAATATATTCATACCCATGGTTTATCGATAACATTATCCATCATACATTTATCGATAAGTTGTTCGATCATCAATGACTGAAGTTTCATTTCAATAACATTTGAATTATCGATAATCTGTTCGATCAAACAAGTGTTCGATCACTTGTTCGATCATGGAACGATTTCCTTTTACTATGATAATTCTTAAAGTCAATGATCCAACACTTGATCGATAATATTGGTGAACTAATTCGAAAAGTCTTCATTCTGTTTATCGATAACATGATCTATCATCAAGTAATCGATCATCTCTTCGATCAAACAGAACCAGAATGTCTTTCTGCTCTTCTTATAGATAAATCATTTCGTCACAAATCTTTGAATGATGAATTTGTTTTCTCTTCTTAGTTCATGACTAAAGTATTCACTGCAAGACTCTTATTTGCTTAAAGCTTAAAATATGCAGATTAATGAAAACGAATGCAACGGCTCTTCAACGGGATTACGTAGACTGCAACCTACAGTGTCAGAAGCTCAGACGCATTAATGGCGGAACCGTTGAAACCAGTGAAACACGCAAACGGAGTCACAACGGCTAGAAGCTCTTCCGTCTAACGGCTACTTAACGATATCAACTATAAAAGGCGCGAAGAAGCATTAATAAAGAGATCGAATACCGGAACTACCACCTGCGATTATTTAGTCTAGCATTCAATACTCTGTTTTCACGTTACTACTGAGCATCAGTGTTCATCATTAAATTCACTATGTAAGAGAGCCAATTACTACTCTTATTAAATACCTGAGTGATACTCAAGAGTGTGGACTCTTGAGAGGGCTTGTATCCTTATGGGAGTAAGGGGGAGTGATTGAGCGATTCAATTACTGTACCGAGGCACCAAGAGCCCTGTCGATCTTGGAAGATAGTGAAATACTCAGAGGTGTTCTGGGGACTGGAAGTAGGTCACGTGGTTTAGACCGAACCAGTATAAATCTTGTGTCTTCTCTCTGCGGTTAAATTTCTCCTTACTCTGACTCTCTGTTTTTATTCAATACTGTCACGCATTTAATTTAAAATTTTTGTAACTCACCCAATTCACCCCCCTCTTGGGTGAGATTGTTTCTAACATATCATGCTTCAAAATAAGAGGCAAGGAGTTGGTGGAGATGATGGTGACTTAGAGTTTACTCTTGATGAAACCCCCTTTTCACAGCTACTCGACCTAAAACAGTTAGAGATACTTGTTGTTAGAGATGACTATGCTGTTAGAGATTATCATTGTGAAGGAATTTGGGAGGATAATTGTTGTAAGGCTTAAATGAACTATTTGATATTTCTTATTAAATTCATTTCATATTTATTATTATTATTCATAATATGATGTTTTTTGTTAAATATACTTAATGTTTTATATTAACTTGATATTTCTTATTCTTACATTTATTAATTGGTTGTTCTTTGAACAGGAAATGGACAGATCTGGTCAATGGGTTCCGGTGACGACAGCTCTTTTACTAGCTAAAGAAAGGGTAGAGGGCCAACCCGTATGAGGCATTTGGCTTTACATGATGAGACCACACAACCTATGAAGATTACAGGAGAGTTTGATGATGATTTGAAGCCTATAGGAAAGACTGGAGCTCAATTTACTAGTTATATGGGTTATGTCGCACACAGTAAGATTGCGATTGACATTCCTAGCTGGAAGAAGGTGGACAAAGATTTAAAGCAAAACATTTGGGAGGATATTTTGGTACATTATGAATTTTTTCTCTATTTGTTTTAATTATAATTGTTTATTTACTTATAACTCTATGCTATTGTATTACAGCTGACATTTTATATTCCCGCCACTGAGCAAATGAGAGACCATTTGTTTAAGCAACTTGATGAACGGTGGAGGGATTTTAAATCCACGCTAAAAACACACTATATTCATGAAAAAAGAAAGGGTGAGTATCCTAAGGAACAATACTAGTTCATTAGTGATGAGCCATGGGAGCGTTTTGTGAAGCAATGTGAAGACCCTGCCTTTTGTCACATCCTAAAAGTTTTCACTTGGTTATAGGGAATCAAAAATTGGGATAAGGGTCAATGTAGAAACTAACAGAGAGACGAATTAACTTTCGATGTGAAGCCTCGAAAAGGTCCGGACTGGCATTTTCATAACTATCTGTTTAGGAAGGGCAAAATGGGAAAATTTGAGAAAAATTCTAGAAAATTCTTGAAAAATGGGAAAAGTGTAGAGTAGAGGTTTTGAAAGCTCGGTTGAGACCCAAAAAGTAGAATTTCAGTGAAAATGATTTATTATGGAATTTCCCGTAAACAAAGGTTTTTCAGAAAAATATTAGAAAATCAGAGGAAAATAATTATTTTGATTTGTTAGAGGCCTCAATAAACTTGAGAAAAATGTGGATAAATTCTCCAAAATTTGGGAGAGAACTTATAAAATTGTTTCTAGGCCCTGGAAGTCCAAGAATTAATTTTTGGGAATTTATTATGCCTCAGAATCCCTAATAAAGGCCGAATTGGAGAAAATTCAAAATAAATGCCTAGGTGGGACAAAATTCTAAAAATTTCCATATCAAAATTTTATATTAAAAGGTAAACTATCATGGAGAGAAAGGAATTTTTGGAGGCTTAGAAAAATTTCGAATGTTTCGATGAAGAGTAATTGAAAAAGTTTCGGAATAAGTTAGAATGGTGATTTGGCTTGTGGGCCAACTTTTTGGGCCAGTCTAAACTATTTGTGGGGCCCACAATGGACCCAAGAAGGGAGGAAATTCGTGCACTTTCCAGATCCTTCAATTTTAATTAAATAAAAAGTGAAAATAAGCGATAAATGGTTGGAAATATCTAGTAATGGGACACTTGTGCAAATCTGATCATTTCACACACTTGATGGCTACCACATACACCTTATTAGGTGTACCAATTCAGCCAAATCAGGGGGCAACAGGGTAGACTTGAATTTTCTATAAATACCCCTTGAAAATACCAAGAAAAATGTTAGAAAATTGGAAAAAATAGGGGAGACTCTGTCACTATTCATCCAGCCCTTTTGTTTGAAAATCTTGAGCATTTTAGGCAAGAAATCATCCAACATACATGAAGGAAACATTAAGGTATGTCTAAGCATCATTGTCCCTAAGTATTATATTGATTAGAATAGGATTTTTGCTTGGGAAAATACTGGAAAAATACTAGAAAATGCTGAATATTTTGGTTGGGATGTGTGATGCTTAGGAAGTGCAATAAGGAAGATTAAATGGTGTATGGATTGATTTTTAGATGAAATCGAGATTAGGGTTAAGGGAGGAATTTTCAGTCTGCCACTGTTCATGTAGAAGCAATTTGATTTTGCTTGATTTGATAATTCTAATGGCTTTAAAACATGTTTTTGTGTAGGGATATATTGTTGAAAGTCTTTAAAATCATTGGAATCAAAAATAGAATTTATAAAAATATATAACCCCCTATTCGGCCAGTCACTGTTCATGGGGGAGGAGTTTAAATTTCAAAAATCTGATTGCACCATTGGATTCCTCATGAAAAATTGTGTAGGATTGAGTCATGAAGTTATTGATTCTAAAGGAGGAATCATATGGTTAAAAATCTAAGAAAAAGGGGAGAATTATTGAGTTAAAGTTTAAGAATTGTGTTTAAGTTGTTTAGGGATTAATGTGACCTATGTTTATGATTGGTTTAATAGGTATTATGAGGAGGAACCAAGAGGCAGCTTTGTTCTTGAAGTAACCAATTGGACAAGTATTAAAAAGGTAGCTTTGAATTATAATTTGATTGTTAATCTTGCTTGTTTAATGTGATTTGTTGTTTGCTTGGGTGGAGGAACTTGTGTTGTGGCATGGATTGGTTGAATGACGTTGGTTTATACTTTGACCAAATGCATTGAATTATGCCATTATGGAGGTGTTGATGTTCCTCTTTTAGCATGGCATTAAGCATGATTTTATGTGGTTGATTATGCCTTGAGGTATGATAACATGTCACATGTTAACTTGCTTGATTTACATGACAATTGTAATTCAAATGTTACTGAGATTTCCATCAAATCTCATTCCCCTATGTTAAATTATGTCTCAAATAGGGAATGATTCATCCAATGGCAAGGGCAAGGAAATGGTTTTGGGATGAAGAAGCAATAGGGATTTCATGTCATTTTGGAAAGTTATGTAATGCTTTAATGAGTTTGATGTTAAACTATAATAGAGTATGAATGTTAATATGATGTAAATTATGTTTATGTGAGATGCCTTAATGTTGGAAATTTGAATGGTATAATGCCAAAGGGATGTGGATAGAGGAAAAAGGGAAAAGAATTTAAGAAAATAGAGTTAGGGGATAAAATCTCCCTAAATAATGCTAAACTTGTGGTACATAAAATAATGGGCAATTGTTAGAATTTTGGCATGAAATTTTACAAGCTTATAGATCTCATTTTTAGCTTTAAATCAAGTGGTAAACCATTAAAATTAGAGTTTTGTGCTAAGAGTTATGCCTTTCCAAATTTGGGCAAAAATACTAGAAATTGGAAGATTGACCAAATGAACAGTGCAGCTTGTCAAATTTTCTGATGCTTTTCTGGATGGAATTGGTCCAATGAATATTTTTCCTCTATAGAAATCTTATCAAGCTTCACGTGAAAATTGGAACCACCTCATTTTGATTTTTTTAGAATTAGTTATGAATTTTCAAAATTGACCCATTTTTGGATGAATAATGTACGGACAGAATGAAAGGTGAAATTCTAAAACTGAAACTTTTCATCCAGAAATGCTGCGAAACATGTTATAATAATTCCAATTGACATGTAATGGGTTATAAAGAGAGGTGTGACACATTTTAGATTTGGTTTCTTCAAACTTAGTTTTTAATCAGTTCATATTTTATTTAACTAAACTAACTTTTTTGAATTTGTTTCATTATCATAGGCATTGAGTTAAAAGAACAAACAAATATCTGAGCAGAATGTGTACCAACATACCATGTCTTGTCCAGGGTATGGTGGGTTGGAAAGAAGTATGATAGAGGAGCGGATGAAGAATGCATAGATGGTTGCTGCTTCAGATCCTACTAGCTACATTTCCCCCATTAAGCATCCTTCTCGCCAAGAAAAATTAAAGGCGGCGAGGATTAAAAAGGGTCAATACATCACTCCAAAGTCTACTGCTCTTGCTGAGAGGATTGTAAGTAATATTTAAGAATTATGCTTCATCAATTGCTTTTTTCAATTATCTCAAATTGAATTTGTTGCTTTAATGTTACAGGATACACTTAAGGAGCAATTATCCTAAGGTACATTCATCCCTCAAGAATGGATGCATATCTTGGCCACTTCCATTGGAAAGGTTGACCATCCTGATAGAGTCAGAGGGACCCCTAAAGGGATTGGTATTAAACAATTTTTTGGCTGTAGTTCACGAAGAAGCACTGGATCATCCTTTGCTAACATGGTATCTAAAGAGGAGCTTGACCAGTAATTATAGGAAGAAACAAAGATATTCAAGCTAAACTCGTGAACAACACATGGCAGAGCTGTAAAAGATACGTCAGGAATTCGATACCAAGTTTTAACAGCTAATGATGATGATGGGCATGGCCAGATTCCAGATGCCCTGAGAGTCTGAACCTTCCCAGGTAATAACAACACATCTTTTCAAATCTTTTAAAGGTTCATTTGATCCATTTAAACTTATTTAATATGCCTTAACTAATTTCATATGATGTTTCAGGGTTCGCCTATGATGAAAAGTGGGAAGGGCAGTAATAATCAGACACAGCAACTGACAGTGTCTGACCTTAACCTTAGCCTAACCCTGTCGAAGATAATGGAATGCTGTGTGCTTTCTATGCGGATTATGAAAATTCAACTGTTCATGTCGCTAATGGTTGAGCATTCTTAGGCACAACGATTTATGGCAAGAAAGTTTTGAGCAATAAAGCGAGGGTGACAGTGGATAGGATTCTTTGTGGTCATTACGGTACACCAGTACCCAATCCTACTGATGAGGTTCGACTACTGGCTCAGGCTAAAGGACATTTCATTTTGTGGTAAAGAAATTTATTGTAAGGCCAATGGCGAAGAAGGCAACGGCGAAGAAGACCACAAAGGGTGCATCATTAGATCCTGTACTCCTGCCTCTTCCTGGTGATGTTGCACTTATGTATTCCAGTTTGGAGGTTATTTATTCCGTAGTGGCAAACATGGATAAGCCTATTACTTTCAAGATGTCACTGGGGATTAAGTGTTCAAATATAACATACGACTTCACAATTGACAAGAAGGACCTTGTTCAATTCCTCAACTTTGAGGAGTTGGATATAGTCTTCATGTAGCTGGTTATTTTGTAAGTTACAATATCATTTTCTTATTTCATGTTATACTTTATGCATGTCCTAATGTTTCTTATTTGAACAACAGGCACTTTACTCAAATCTGTCGAAACAGAGGGCTTGAGGGAACATATGGTTTTATGTGTCCTCAAAGGGTGCAGAAAGAGCTTAATACTGTGGAAGCGAGTCGATCTACATGATGACCACAATGACTCAGACAAGAAAGCAAATATATTTTGCACCTTACGTGAAAGGGTAAGTATATTATTGTATTTGAGATACACAAGTTGTATGTGTAAAAATGGCTGATCACCCAAGAGGGGGGTGAATTGGGTGTTAATTAAAATTAAAAACATTTTCACAATGTAATAAAATTCATAAGATATACTGAGTATAAAAATAATAAATCGACATAAGCATAATCACAGTAGTAAAATGGTTTAGCTGAAAATATAAGAAGTAAGGGAAGAGAAGATGTAAACTATGATTTATCTTGGTTCGGTCCTCACCGACCTACGTCCAGTCCCCAGGCTCCCCCTGAGATTTTCAATCCACTATCTCCCTCAAGTTTAACACAGGTACTTGAGAACCACTACAACCATAAGTTTGATCCGGGCACTTGTGTCGCCACTTACAATCCTTAGACTAACCAGTCTAATTCAACAACAACCTCTCACTGAGGTAATACTCCCCCTTACACACCGTAAGGATACAATCTGATAATGATAAAGAAGATTGAATATTTTTTCTCTCAAAGAAGTGATAGATGAATCTTAAACACGTTTGGAAAACTCTCCTCTCTATCTTACGAATACATATGTTTTTGTCTATAAAGTACAGAGACAGGGAGTTTTCTCTCGAAGCTCTAAATGAGAATATATTGATTCGGCATTTTAGCATTTGATGTTGTAAGCTCAAACTCTTCTTCTTCTTCTTGTTTTGAATGCTCTTCTATTTATAGATGATGTTGGGTACTTGACCGTTGAGCATTTTCTTCCCGTTTGGCTTGAAGAATATGACCGTTGAAACTAGCCGTTGGAAGTTTCTGACAAAAGTCAATTCTTCACATCATAAATTCATTGTGGCTCTTTACCTGAAATAATCTTCCTCAGATCAAGTGATAAGTATCTGATAATCTTAGAAACAATAAGTTGGAAAATATGGAATCAATCATCAGACATTCAGATATTCAGAAAGTAAGATGAACTTACTTAATCGATGCCTTGATCGATAATCCTTTGATCGATCATATTATCGATTAATTATATGAAGAAAAGATATAGCAGATATATGCAATTATCAAATAGATTATGGATCATATGATGATCGAACATGTGATCGATAATTGATGAAACATCAATGCAGTGAGCTTTAAATGATTTATGCAAGAGTAAACTTTTTCAAGTTATGTTTGCCTTCGTATCCTTTTAGTAGAGAGTTATGTGTAAAAGAAGGCTGAGAAAAGCTTAAAGATAAAAAGATAAAATATTTCAAAATCATCGTGAAATGCTGTTATGAAATGAACTTGTATAGTGAATCAATTAGGTTATCGATAAATAAAGTGTTACAGTAATAAATTTTGAATCACTAATTTTCGAACACTTTATCGATAAAAAGATGATAGATAACTTTATCGATAGATGATGAGTGAAAATATGTTTAGTGAAAAACACAGACTATGTAGGTTAATCGAATAGGTGATCGATTAATGAATGATCGATCATGTTATCGATAAAGAGGTTTATTCTTGTAAAATCAAAGAACTGATTTATCGATCACGTTATGTGAAAACAAGGTAAAAATGAAGTGCAGTGATCGATCATATTATCGATAATGAGATTATTGATCCCGTGATCGAAGAATCATGGTTTAAGAGCGATGTACCAATGATCGATCATGTGATCGATAATTTATTGATCGATCAGGTGATCGATAAGCTACTTGGATGAGTACCAATTTATTTGAGTCATTATCGATTACCTCCTGATCGATCAGGTGATCGATAAACCTTTTGTTATGAGATAGAGGAAGTTGAACCTTTTTCTGACAGCTTATCGATCAACCAATTATCGATTAAATGATCGATAATTTACTGCAAAATCTCACACTTAAACAATTCTATCAGTGATCAAATATCTGATCGATTATCCTTTAATCGATAATGTTATCGATTACTTGTGCTTTCATATTTTCAAAAATAGATCATAGCTTGAGCACCTTAGAAATGCATGTGAAGATATAAGAGAAGAATTGAAGAGATAGTACTAGGAACTCGATAAAGTGATCGAGTATGTAGTTGCTTGATCAGGCTCGAGTAACATCTGATAATGGCTTTTTATTTCCTCATTTCTTCTAGTGTTTTTACTCAATAACATGTTTGAGTAGCATGTTGCTTGAGAGCTTAATCGATCAGTGTAGAACTTCTGGTCTTTGCCTCAATAAATTCAAATTCTGATTCAAGCAAAACGAAAGTCAAGTTTGAGTGATCATAAATCTTCCAATTCAACTCTAAATTTTACAAGTGACATATCCCCAGAAAGGTCTTTGTGTCTACTTTCTAATGCAACAAAAATCACCCCACAATTCATTGTAGTTACAAAGTTATCTTCATCATAGTGACTGAAGGTCGGAATCAAGGCGTTAATCCTTACTGCAATGTTTCAAACAACATATCTCCCTCATATGAAACTCTTTGAAGTTTATTTTGGTGTCCATGAACCGTGTTCTGAGTCTAGTTTCATATGAATCAATTTTCACCTCAAACGGATTAGTGGTTTAAGAGATATTAGAGAAATATTGAACTTATGTTAGAGCTGAACGAAGAACAGAGCATAACAGAGTATGTGTTTTATCGATAACTTGATCGATAAGTGGATGATCGATCAAGTGATCAATAAATGCCAATGAAAATCACCTCTATAGCTTATTTTCCATGTTTATATGAAGGGTGACTCAATATATGATTATATAACTTTCGGTTTGTGCATTTTATCTTCCGATTGAGCCATTCAAACTTCTGATTGAGCATCGCAACCTTTAACATCAAATCTATGAACTTGAATCTTGATATTTCCATTTGGTCTTGCAAGTTCTTCTTTTCTCAATCTCTCTTCTTTTTCTTCCTCTTGATCATTCTCCACAACTCAAAGTTCAACATAATAACTTCTTTCTTTTCTTGAGGAAACTACACATGATATTAAGTATGATAGTTAGTCAAAATATGAGGTAAATAATTTATGCAAATTTTTTGCTCTATTATTTGACATCATCAAAACTAATCATATCTAACATTCTCCCCCTTTTTTATGATGACAAATCCTTTGTTAAAAAATATGGATGATATGAAATCAAATTAGATGCAACATATTTTTTATGCCGATCTCTCCCCCTATTTGACATCAGCAAAAAGTTTGAAGGACATAGCTCCCGTGTGAGGGGTAATCTCTCCCCCTATATCATTCTTGTCTCTTAGTGCACGCAAACCATGTAATGCATCAATATTCATAAACTATAAAAGAGAGGGTTTAGAAATGCTCATTTGAATTCGGCAAGTTGATAAATTAATCCATGAAGTCCATTGCTAGGCTTAATGCTCATTCATATTGGTATTGGTGATTATGCTTTGAAGGTTGATGCCAATAATCTTTCTATCTTCAATCACTTTCTCTTTTCTCTATATCCTGATTGCGCATTAATCCTTGTAGTCCAGTGAGGAGTTTCTTTCATAGCACAAATTCTCCTGTTATGAATTCAACAACTTCTTCCAAGGAGAATAGTTAGTACAATCAAATATCAAATGTATACATAATCCTTTCTATAAATTGTTTTCTAATTGGATCATGAAAAGAAAATGTGAAAGCAACTCATCATCAAAACTTATCAATTGACAGTGAATGCAAATGAGTATACTATTTTGACGAAGGAGATGAATTTTTAAGATATAAGACACATATGAATGTGACGTTCCCCTTTAATCAGAAAATTGATGGGGTAGAGACTAAGGATGATTGAATAAGAATAGTAGAAACACAATGCATAATTATAGATTACGTTATCAAAAAAGCAATTGATCGAATATGTTATGAATAATTTTTTGCAGTGAGAAGTCATACCTGTCTAAGTTGGTCAATCATGTGATCGATTAATCAATGTTCGATTAATAGATTGATAAACCTTACCCATTTGACTGATTGACCGAAGAGTCTCTTTCTGCTGTTCATTGATAAATTGTTCGATATATGAGTGATTGATCAGGTTATCCATAATTCTGCTCCCCATCATTTCTAGTCAGTTCCATATATCATGTTGATCGATGAGTTGATCGATAAATTGGATTTATCGATCAGGTGATCGATAAACTGAGTCTTCTTCGAGACATGATTATCGATGCTTTTATCGATCAATCCCTACTCTGCTTCGATCAATCTACTCTGTTTTTCAACGTCAAAACAGAGCTTCCTGCAAAATAAATGTCTATCTACTCCGATACTTAAGTTAGTTTCCTAATCATCAAAACTTTAAATCTAAATACTCAAAATAAAGAAGTAATGCAGAATTTCTTACATCTCATTGGGATTTACCACTCCCAATTCTCTTCTGAAGTATTTGAACTTCTGCTGGTCGAGAGGCTTTGTGAAAATGTCTGCTATTTGATACTCATTAGGAATGAATTCTACCTTGACATCTTTCTTTTGAACATGGTGCCAAATGAAGTGATGTCGAACATCAATATGCTTGGTTCAGGCATGATGAACTGGATTCTTAAACAGGCTGATTGTGCTTGTGTTGTCACCCAGGATTGGGATTTCCTTCAACTTGATTGCCAAATCTTGTAATTGTTGTTTTAACCATAAAATTTGAGCACAACAGCTGGTAGTGGCAATGTATTCTGATTCTGTAGAGGATATGGCCACAGTGTTTTGTTTCTTACTAGACCATGAAACAAGACAGCCTCATAGGAATTGGCATTGTCCACTGGTGCTTTTCTGTCTATTTTGTATCCTCTGTTATCAACATCTGAGTATCCCATTAGATATTCTACTCCTTTCTTTGGATACCATATTCCCAGGTTTGGTGTTCCAACAAGATATCTGAGGATTCTCTTAACGGCTTCTTCATATGATTGCTTAGGAGCTAATTGATCTCTAGCACACATTCCCACGCTAAACTGAATGTTTGGTCTGCTTACCGTGAGGTAGAGTAGTGATTCAATCATCCCTCTATATTTAGTCAAGTTCACATCCTTGCCATTCTCGTCCACGTCCAATGATATGGTTGAGCTCATAGGTGTATTTGCACTCTTAGCTTGCTTCAGACCATATTTCTTTAAAAGTTTTCTAAGATACTTTGTTTGAGATATGAACATCCCATTCTTCTTCTGTTTGATTTGCAACCCGAGGAAAAAATTCAATTCTCCCATCATTGACATCTCCATCAATAGAATTTTATCTTATAATTCTTTAGGATGCCTACAACACAAATATTAGTTCTTCGGTACCCAACTTCTCTTGGGTCCACACCATGTTAGCTACAATGACTCTCATACTCTTATATGGATTAAACCATATGATTTCTGAGCAAAGAAGGTATCAAAAGATTTTTATAACTAAAAGATCATCAATCATAAATTCTTTTTTAAATCAGATTTGATCAGATCAACTTTATAAAAAACTAAAAGCTTGCATGAAAACAAGTTGGCTATGAATGATCATGAATTTGAAAACGATGATTTATTCAAATCATGAGCTTTATGTAAAAATATGCACATGAAGCTAGAAGATAAATAATGCTTCCTTTGAAATAAGGTTTTTAATGCAGTTGTTTAAAACACGAATGTTGAAAACAAAGTTTTAAAAACTTGTTAAAAAGTAAATACTTTTGTTCAAAAAAATATGGAAGTCAACAAATTGAGGAAAAATATCATATAGCTTCAATTTGTAAGATCAGACCGGATAACATGTCGAACAACAATATTAACACATTAGAGAGTTTTTCTGAGAGTAAAAGTCATATGGATAAGATGTTAGCCGAAAGGCTTTTCACGATGGAGGTTCAAAGACTTTGCTCACACTCAAATATTGGATTTTTGAATAATGAAGTATATTAACTCTGTAGTCCAAATGACTAGTAGGTTAAATAGATTCCAGAAGCTATACAAGTCATTCCATTGAAATGGTTAATCACATAATCATGTTTGGAATAACTCAGTCAATAATGATAAACACATTAAGCATAAGACTTTGACGTATTGGAATCTTTCTGTAAAGATAGACTTGAAACTCACATGGATGGTTAACTTGTTAGACTGAAGGTCTAACTCATTGAAAAATAGGATTTAGGAGTTCAAGTATAGGATATCATATTAAGACTAGGAATTAACACGTTAGAGATAGAGAAAACTCTATTAGAAGGATTTGAAGCATTTCTGACTTTTAGCACTCAAAATATTAACTTCCAATTTTGAAAATCATTTGAATGCAAAAAAAAAAATGAATATCTTTCAAATCATTTGTATGCACTTTTACAATGAGTTTTTTTTAAAAAAAATTTGGATTGTGCATTTGAAAATACAAACACATAGAAAACTATGCACAATTCTATTTTCGGTCCATTTAGCAATCAAAAAATAATTTGAAGACCATAAAAGATTGATTGCTAATGGAATGCAACAAGGAACAAGCATTCATTACCCAAATATGAATTTCATATCAGTCACAGTAAAAGGTAAAGATTAGATATCACCATATTTCCTCTTGTCCTTGTGACAACTTGCTTGATTTTGATGGATTAGTGTTGATTTTTCTTCTTTCCACATTCAGCACCAAAATCCATACCATATTAGCTTTCTCAAGATTTGTTCATCAATTCCTTTGTGGTCACAATCTTGAGGAACGGCTTTCTCCCTTCTTCCTTAGGTACTTAGAGGATTGCTTTTGCATACCCAATGCATTTTTCTGTGAGTTTGAGACTTTTGATTCCTTGCTTTGGGTGCTTGTAATGTTCTCTCATAAAATGTAGCCTCAAGAAGTCTTCTGCTTAATGCTTGAGAGATCCTCCTTTTCTTGTTCTCCTCAAGGTAATCAAATTTTACATTGTGGTAGTCCATCCTTGAGGCGTAACTTACTCCTTTGGCTTGTATCCATTGCTTCTTATGATTGGACTTTGTAATTCCAGCAATGGGTGCTCTAAGAGTTCTCTTATTGATCATGTAAGTAACTCTCTTAGGCGCTTTCTTCTTCTTTGGGCAATATGTTCGTTCTTAGAAATATCCTGTAAAATTGAAATACTAGAAGAACATTTTGGTACCCATTTTGCTTCGGGTCCTTGAGTGTTAGCATTGGACCTTACTTGTCCTTTAGAAACCTAAACAAATTTATTTCTCACATTAGGATTTCTTCTAAAATAGCATGTGTGAGAAATGTGACCTAATTTACCACAATAATTGCAAATAACAAAATGATATCCATTATGAGATTTTACGCAAATATTGCGTTGGTCAAAAGAATGCAATCTTAAATGATTTCTCTTTGTAAGTTCTTTCTTCCTAGTAAATTTTCCAGCATGTTTAAAAACATTTTTACTTTTGAAAACATAATCAATGATTGGTTGATCAACAGTTTTATGCAAACTTTCAAAATCATTTTCCACAAGTAATGTACGAGAAGAATTAGGACCAATTACATTAAGTGCATCTTGAGCTCTAAATAATGATTCATCATATTCGTCCATACTGAGCTCTTCTTGATGCTCATCTTCCTCTTGTTCTTCTGTGTTGACAGACTTATGGAAGTATTGTGTGATTTCACCTTCTTCGATCTCGACTTCCATTTGTTCACTGAGAGTGGATGATTGTGTATCCCCTTTTTGATTGGTCTCAAGTAAACTGTCTTTACATTTAGCTTCAACACAAGTGTTAGAAGTATAACAAGAGTCAAGAGTATCTAAAATATTCTTGGCAGTAGAGCAAGATCTGATTTTCTCATAATCAGTTTCAGTTAAAGCATTATATAGAATTTTCATTGCTTGAATGTTCAAAGAAAACATTTTCTTTTCTTTTTCGATCAAATCCTTTCTTCGTTTAAAAACAAAATCATTTGTAAAAAGATATCTCATATCAAAATCAATAGTTTTCAAAAACCGTATCATACAAGCTTTCCAAAACCAAAAGGACAATTTATCTTCCGATTGAGCCATTCAAACTTCTGATTGAGCATGGTTATGAAGGGTGACTCAATATATGATTATATAACTTTCAGTTTGTGCATTTTATCTTCCGATTGAGCCATTCAAACTTCTGATTGAGCATCACAACCTTTAACATCAAATCTATGAACTTGAATCTTGATATTTCCATTTGGTCTTGCAAGTTCTTCTTTTCTCAATCTCTCTTCTTCTTCTTCCTCTTAATCATTCTCCACAACTCAAAGTTCAACATAATAACTCATTTCTTTTCTTGAGGAAACTACACAGGATATTAAGTATGATAGTTAGTCAAAATATGAGGTAAATAATTTATGCAAACTTTTTGCTCTATTATTTGACATCATCAAAACTAATCATATCTAACAGTATGTATAGGATTATAATTAACATGGTTCGTATTTTGCAGTTATCATTAGACTCTAATTGTTTGTGCCCTTTTTGATAACAAAGTCTACTGGTTCGATTCCCTCTGTGGAAGTCCATTGAAGAAGCCAGAGATGTCATCAACACGTTAGTTTATGTTTATATATTTATTATGTGTGAAATTTATAAAAACATGCTTTAATATCATTTTTTTATATTGTTGATAGGGCTTTTCATAGTTTCAATGTTGTGGCGATTAAGAAAAATAGACAACCACCAACATGGATTCTCCCAAAAGTATGTTGTTTTGAGCTAAATATATATTTTTAAATCTTTTTCAATAATTAAAGTTAGTGTTTATAATCAAAGTCTCATATTCAATTTTATATTTTATTTTGTTAGTACCGTTGTCAACAAGGACATGTTGAATGTGGACATTATGTCATCTGCTACATGAATAACATTATTGAGACAGGGGTGACTGAGAAATTAGACGAGGTATCCTCAAAATATTCCTTGTTAGATTTTTTTTCTCTTAGTTCCTTCCTATACATGTTCCTTACTTCTGTTATATAGACAGAATTCTGTTGTTACTTTTCTTTGAAGATGCAGATTCTACTTTGCCTCTCTATTTTGCTTTGTGCCTATGTTAAAAGAAATTCCAATGCTTGTTGTATATGTTAACTAGCTAGTTGATGTTCATATAGTCTTGTTCTGCATATTGTGCACTGCCTACATTTATTTGGAACTGTAAACTGCAGGGAGGTAAAAAGAAATTCATGTAGTATTGTAAAAAAAAATTAAGTTTTTAACGGTGGTTATTTTTCACACAATGGTTATTAACTAAACTGCCATGGAAAATGAGCCTATAACGGTGGTTTTTTACATAACCGCCATGGAAAATCAATTTTCCACGACGGTTTTCAACCGCCATATTTTCTTTACCTTTTAACGTTGACTGTATCCACTTCGCCTCCAATACTGCCATGAAAAACCCTTAATAACCACTGTTAAAAGTTTTTTTTCTGGCAGTGTGACTGTCAAAGTACAATTGGCAAGAATCAGAATGAGTATAAAATCATTCAGTCTAGGAGAAGCATAAGCCAGTTCATCTACTAGCATCCATAACTATGCCATTTTTAAGAGTTAAGTGAATCAACTACAACCAGTGACCAAGTCAGCCCAAATCAATAGTAAAATTCAATTTTGAAACCAAAAGATGCAAGTTCAACTCGGACTTCCAAATGGTTTATCATCAAACTAATCCTAGCAAACTTTCAATAGCACTTGCTTAACAAAAATCAGATCAGGTTCTGGAATTATAAAATGAATTACACAACTCATATAAATCAGATTGCAATTCCAAGCCAAGCTACTAAGACTATGAACTCCCTTTCATAGCACAGAGACTTGGGCTTCGCTCCATCTCCAAGGAAACCAGCAAATTTAGTTGCCCATGCTCAAGTACAAGGAACAAACAAAATCGACATGCACGATAGGCATGAAGAATATAAAGAGGAAAAGAAGATTTAGACGATGCGATGAAGTTGATTAGAGAAATTGGCGGTGGGTTTGACGGATGATGAATGAAGTGATGATTTCACTGTGTCTGTGTAGGGGAAAGTTGATGGTAATCTCCTAAAGTGGCAATTGTTGCTCTCTTCTCTTGCCAACTTACCGCCCAGTGACTTTACCCTTTTGCCTAATGGTTAATAATTGAATCTTATCATAACCCACTCCATCAAAATGCAAAGCATCACTAATTAGAGCTTTCATCCATCCTTTTCAAGCTGGGCCTCCGACAATTTCTAGCCCCTAACAATACTCCAAGATATGCCTAAACTTCCTTCTTCAGTTCTGTCCATGAAGGTCCTGAAAATGGAATTGGAGGAAAAATAAATGATTCACCTATATGATAATGCTCCAGAATTACTAAAATGTATCAGTTAATTCTTAACTAGTTCAGATTTATTTTTCTTATCTATTTGCCTAGAACATTAATTTTTATCCAAACATTAATGTTTATGCCTACTAATTAAACCAAAAATCTAACACAAAATAAGAGCTTATTAATTTTTTGCACACTAAACTTTTACACTCCAAGCAAATAATGGAGTGAAATTAAACTTTAAACACATCATCAAAGAAAAATGTCATAGCAAGCTTAAGAATAAAATACTTGTGTTCATCAATTCCATCCTTCATATGACTAATCCAAGTGAAATACATGTTGAAAGATCAATTGAAACCATGCAATTCAACCAAGGAAAGCAAATGAAAAATGACATTACTCACAACTCACAAAAAAGTGTTTTTCTCATTTTCATCAATCAAGGTTATTTTTTTTCAAGGCCATCTAGTTTATGCTTCACCATAGGGTTTTAACCATCCTACACCACTGCCACTTATATGCTACAAGATCTTATGAATAAAAAAGGATCTTTAGAAAGGTTGTAATGTTAGAAGAGCCAAATGATGGAATGGAATAAAGAACCAAAGGCTAATGAAAATACTGCACAAAACTCTATTAAAAGAATTGTGAAATTCCCCTGTCAAGAACTAATGTCACATACACTACTAGAAAAAACACCCTTTTACATTACTTTATTTACTCCAGTTATTGCGTCAATGACGTAATAAATAAGGTGGTGGCATTTTTGTAAATAATGATACAATCTTGACACCGATTATTATCACGCCTGGTCTCATTATTACTTTTTACATTGAACAATATTAACCTAACCAGTGTAAACATACTTAAATGACATCAGTTATTGGAAATAACTAGTGTTATTAATCTTTTCATCAACTTACCTCTTGCTTTTTCCTTCCTTTGAAGTAATATGAACTTGAATAGTCACCATGTCCTATCACCGTCTATTTAAGGGTGGAAGCCAACTGTTCTTCTTTGTTATCGTCTTTGTCTACTACTGTTGGCAACTCCACAATGGTGAAATGACAGAAAACTATCTCAGTGCATCTTCTATCGTTCCCTCCTCCCCTTCCCCCTCCTCTCTTACTGCCTCTCTTGCCTCCATCTTCTTTGGACTAGCTATGGTCGATCGCAACCTCCACCGCGTGGTGTCTCACTTCTGCACTCTCAACAACAAGGTCAACCTTCTACTTAATGACAGGCACATCAAGTATGATGGCATGGATGACCCTTCCGCTGCCTCTTCCTCCTCATCCAATGAAGAAGCCTCTTCCTCTTCCAGCTATTAGTTTTTCTTTTATAATATAAAAATGTAGTTTTTTAAAAAAAAATCTTGTGAAGGCAGCCTTCATGTCCTCTACTAATTATATATAATGTATGATATATTTTGTGATGATCTACCATATTATGGCATAGAACACATAGCAAACAACCAATGTAAAGTCACACTAAAATTGTAAGTTCTCGCTACCTTGTATCAAGACTTGATTCTTGCTTCCTCTCCTTTGTTCTTGCTTCCTCTCCCTTGTTCTTGAGGCTCTTCTTACCAATAGTCGATGCCTATTGTTACATCCCAAAAATTTTTACCTGGCTTTAGGGAATGAAAAATTGGGATGAGAGTCGATGTAGGAACTAGAAGGGAAGATGAAACAACTTTTGATGTGAAATCCTGCTAAGGTTCGGGCTAGCATTTTCATAATTATCGATATAGGAAGGGCAAAACGGAAAAATTTGAGAAAAATTCTAGAAAATTCTCAAAAAAATAGGAAAAGTATAAATTGGAAGTTTTGAAAACTTTCTTGAGGCCCAAAAGGTGAAATTACAGTGAAAGAAAATTATTACAGAATTTCCCGTAAACAGAGGTTTTTCGGGAAATTATTAGGACATTAAAGAAAAATAATTCTTTTAAGTAGTTGGAGCCCTCAATAAATTTGGAAGAAAGATGGAGAATTCATTTAAATATTTATTTAAATTTATAAAATTAGTTTTAGGCCTTGAAAGCTCAGCAATAAATTTTAGGGAATTTATTTTCCCACAGTGACACTAATAGAGGCCTAATTGGAAAAAAATTCAAAATAAATACCTAGAAGTAGCAAAAAATTCTGAAAATTTTCAGATCATGTTCTCATATTAAAAGGTGAATTATCATCAAGAGAAATGAATTTTTGGAGGTCTGAAAAAATTATGAAGGATTACTAGTAAATAGTAACTGATAAAATTTCAAATTAGTTTGAGATAGTGATTTGGTTTGTGGGTCAGCTTTTTGGACCAGCCCAAACTATTTGTAGGACCCATATTGAGCCTAATAAGGGCCCAATTTTACAGCTTCTAGGTCCCTCTATTTTTATTAACTAAAATGTGAAATTAAGGGATATTTGTGTAGTTTTATCTAGAGAAAAGCCACTTGTGATGATCTGATTATTTTGGCACTTGATGACTACCACATACACCCCTTGAGGTGTCCATTTTCAGCCAAATCAGGAAGAAGAGGAGCAGATTGTTTTTCTCTATAAATACCCCTTGGAAAATACAAATAAGTGTTAGAAAAATTGGAAAAATAAGGGGAAACTCTGTCACTGTAGCTCCAGCCCCATTCCTTCAAAATTAGGCAAGGAATCATCCAACTTATGCCAAGGAAACATTAAGGTATGTCTAAGCATCATTATCCTTAAGTTTTACATTGATTGGATTAGGATTTTGGCTTGGAAAATTATGGGAAAATGCACTTAAATTCGGTCCAGCCATGTGATGCTTAGAGAAGTATAGAAACCTTAATAATTAAGTGGAATAAGCAAGATTAAGTGGTGTATGGTTGGGTTTTTGGAAGAAATTGCACCTAGGGTTTTATATGTCATTTTTGGCCTATCACTATTCATGTAGGATCTGATTGTTTTGGCTTGATTTGATAATTCCAATGGCTTTAAAACATGTTTTTGTGTAGGGGTATATAGTTGGGGAGTGTTTAAAATCATTGGAATCAAAAATAGAATTTTTAGAAATAAATACCCCCCATTCGGCCAGTTACTGTTCACAGGGAAGGAGTTTGATTTTTGAAAATCTGATTCCATATTTGGATTTCTCATGAAAAATTGTGTAGGAATGGGTCATGAGGTTATTGATTCTAAAGGAGGAATCACTTGGTTAAAAATCAAAGAAAAGGGGGGGAATTATTGGGCTAAAGTTTAAGAATTATGTTTAAGTTGGTTAATGATTAATATGGTCTATTTTTATACTTGGTTTAATAGGCATTGTGAGGAGGAACCAAGGTGAAGCTTTGTTCCTTGAAGTAACCTAGTGGACAAGTGTTAAAAAGGTAGCTTTGAATTATAATTTGATTGTTAATCTTGCTTGTTTAATGTGATTTGTTGTTCGCTTGGATGGAGAAACTTGTGTTGTGGCATAGGTTGGTGGAATAACCTTGGTTTATGCTTAAGCCAAATGCATTGAATTATGCCCAACTTTATATATAAAGTTATAATTTAACTTCTTTCAATTATGCCCCTTTACAAATTATATAATTCTAACCTTATCCTCCTTTACCAAAAATGGTGCTAAAAATAGTTTGACAATGGGATCAAAATTGTCCCTCCAAGCTTTAGGTTATTTCACTGTATAATTTTATCGTATTGGTTAAATTTTTCTTGGATGATGTCTGATTCAGAAGCTTCAAAAATTCATTTCTCTAGGCCAATAATTTCTTTTTATTAAGGAGAAGTTCACTAATTTTCTCAAGTTAAAATTTGGCTTGTAACTCATTCTATTCAAGTTTTCTTGAAATCAGTTTTTTACTGACATAGTTTGGCTTTAAATATTTTTAAAGCTAACCTCTGAACTTTCAAAGGTTAAGAATAATTTTATAATTTGTTATAAACTCTCAACTAATTTTTCCTCATTTTGGCTTAATAATTAAAGCCTTGTACTATTAAAATAATTCACTTTGGCTAATTTTTTTTCCTAATTAGCTGAAATACCTATAATTATAAAAAATTCTCTAATAAGTTATTCTCATTCTGTTTTTATCTTTTGGGCCTCAAATGCCATTTTGGACATTTCTTATGAATTTTTGAGAACTTTTAGGAATTTTGGGCAGTTTTTAATAATGTCCTTCCTTGACCGAACATTTTTAAAATGACAGTTCAGTCCCTACCGGGATTTCACTTCAAAAATTATTCCGTCTTTGTCTCTACCATTTTATCTACTCTTGTTTAATTTTAAATTCCTCATTTAATAAGTTAAAATTAACAGAATGTGACACCCTCAAGTTAGAGCTTAGATGTTAGTAACACCTAACTTGTTACAAAGATAGTCAATCCGAGCCCTATTCAAAATTTTAGCAAGTAGATCCCCTACTTGATCACCAGATCTCACATGTCCTATGGAGATGAAGTTTTCCTTGATCTTATATTAAAAAAAAGCAAAAATTAATCTTGATGTGTTTTGTGCATTCATTGTAACACCTTGGTTTTAAACCCTTTTTCATATCAAATAGAAGCAATTAGAACTATGCATTAAGTTCTTAAGTTAGGAAAATTTAAGTTCCAAAGTAATTGTCCTCGGGTTACTGTTAATTATAACCCTAAAATTTGGCCCAAATTTGAAAAATCATAATCAAATCTAGAAAAATCAAAATGAAGTGGTTTCAAGTTTTATGTAAAGCTTATTGAGCGATCTTCAAGGAATCAACACTCTAAGGTTATAAGTCTTTGATGCTTGAGCTCAGCGTTCAAGCCAACTTGCATTGTTCATATAGTAAATTTTTTACTTTTTAAAATTTATGCCTAACTTTAAATAGGCATAACTTTTTTTTTCATAAAACTCCAATTTTAATGAATTACCACTCATTTTAAAGATAAAAATAGGATCTATTAAAGTGCCAAATTTCATTACCAAATTCTTTCATTTTCTCAGCACCATGTGAGCTCCAAAATAGGTGCTAATTATGTCATTTTTATCCCTTTTAATCTTAATTCTTACACCATTATGCCATGCCATTTCAAGTATACCATTCACCACACCATTCAACTTAAAACCATACTCTAATAATATTTATAGCATATAAAAGTCAAAGAGTCAACCATCCACAATCAACACAAAATTACGTAACATAATTTAAAGTCCATATCAAAGAAAGGGATCTTCAAGCAATGACGACCTCTTTGCCTTTTCTTTTTGTGCTTCCATCCCCTAAATAGTTAGGATTTAAACATAATAGGGGTAAGATTTCAAATAAATCCTAGTGTAATACCTTACTTTATTACCCAATTTTACATCAAGGGGAAGCAATTGGAACCATTTCACAAGACATTAAGTTAAAAAAAAAATTGAATTTTTAAATTTAATTTCTTGGGTTACTATTCATTGTAACCCAAATCTTGACCAAACTTTGAAAAACGATAACTAATTCTAGAAAAATCAAAATGATATGGTTTCAAGTCCTACTTAAAGCTTCCAATAAGCTCTTTAAGGAAAAAATAATCCAAATTATGAACTCAGCTCGTGTGCTCAGTTTTAATGACAAAGTGCACTATCTATTTGATAATTTTTTTCAATTTTTCAGAATTTATGCCTAATATAGAAAGACAAAATTCTTGCACAAAACTTCAAATTTCATGAAATACCACTAATTTTAAAGCTAAAAATATGAACTATTGTTCCGTTAAGTTTTATGACCAAACTCTTTCATTTGCTCAAAATTTCACATGGTCAAACCTTGCCCTTATTTAGGTCAGCTTTCATCTTTTTTATGCATAACTTGCCAAAACATAATCATAGCCATTCAAGCATGCCTTAATCATATTTCACAGCATATAATAAGTAATTTCACATCATTTATAGCCCTCAAAAGTTGTCCAAACATGTATCTATAAATATTACAACACTTGTATATAAAGTTCAATATAAATTTCATAACATTTTTCTTCATGGAGACACCACTTCCTTGCCCTTAGCCACACCACTTGCACGCCTTATTGGTGTTATTTAGATATAGAGAGGAATGAGATTTTATAAAAATCTTAGTAGCAAATGAATTACAATAATAATGTTAAACATGCAAGATATATTACAATCATTTCCACGAAACATTTTTTTACCTCTGTGCCATGCAAAACCATATCAAGTCATTCCAAAATCAATACATTAGTGCATCTTGCCAAGGCATACCGTGCAAGTAAATCAAGTACATTACCATCAAACAAATTCAAATATCACGTGGCATATATTCAAAGAATCATATCATATAATAATCAAGCACATCAATATTAAAATTGTAAATTCCATGCTACCTCCTTGTGCTTAATCACACAGCTACCTCCCTTGGTTCTTAGGCCTCCAATTGCTTACTAAAATAACCCATCAAACAACAAGAATAATGGTGTCCCAAATCAATCGTACCATCCATTACACAATTCTTCCTAAAACCCTACCCCTTTTCTATTAATTTAAGGTTTTAGTATCATCAATTTTTCCATAACTCCCGTAGGTGTCTCCTACACAATTTTCCATGTAGAATCTATTTTTGAACTTAGATTCATAAAAATCCAATTCCTCCTATCACTTTTCTTCTTGGCTGAAAAGGGTACCTTAGGGTTCAAAAATTCTATTTTCAATTTTAATGCTTCCAAACATATGTTCTTCACATTTTCCTATACAAAACCACCTTCTAAATCTATTGGAAGCATCAAAAAAATAAAAATCAAATCCTAGGATATCCATTTTTACTTGGCCGAATAGTTTCCCTTTTTTGACACAAGTTGATATCTTTTAAATAGCAGAGTTTAACCACTATCTAACAATCATTTCTAGTCCTTTAAACCATATAACAACTCAATATCAATCATAAACCATCAAGATCATTTCATGTAGCACCAAACCCTTAGGGTTTTCAAACTACCAGACTCCACCAAAACCAAGTTTCAAACCATCAAACTACAGAGAATCAATTACTAGATAGGATAGTCAAGGTTTTACCTTGATTAAATACTTGATTCACCTTGATTTTGGCTTGTTCTTTCTCTCCTCTTCTTCCTCCTCAAGTATCTGAATACCTTCTGCCTCCAAATCTCCAATTTGGCTGAAAGAAAGGTAAAGGAAACGGAGAGGAAATGATATATATAGACCTTGAACTCCTTGCCAATATGTTACCCTTTTTAGCCATTGATTTTTATCACATAACACTTGCGCAAATCTCCTTCATTCCCCGTTGATTTGGCACCCCATGTGCGTTGAGGTATCCTCCATATTTAATGTAAATGCCAATTCATGGGACACCTAATCCTCTACATGTGAAAATTCCATATATTTTATTCAAAAATCTATTCTTCCAACTCTATTCTTCAAAAAATTATATTATTCCATCTAGGTCCTCAAACCTTATATATGGCACCACTTAAGCCATAAAAATGGTGGAAATTTTGGCCCCACCAAGCTTAAGGCTAACGTACTGTGTAATTTCACGTAAGCCATTAAATTTTTCTCGAATCTTGTTAAATTTACTGTCTCTAAAAATTTATTTCCTTACATCAATAACTTTTTATTAATGAGAAATGATTCGTCAAATTTTTTGAGATTTTATTTTTGCCTATAACTCCTTCAATTGAATTTTCTCCGAAATCAGACCTTTACCGATAAAATTTTTAGCTTTAAATAATTTAAAGCTAATCTCTACATATCTAGAGGTTGGAAACAATTTTAAAATTTATAATAATGCTTCAAATTATTTTCATAAATCTTCCATAAATTATTGAGGTACCTATATATTTTAAATAATTCAGTTTGGCCAATTTTCCTTTAATTAGCCAAAATTCTAAGAAAATACAAAAAATTCTAAAATAAATTATTTTCATCCTATTTTCCTCTTCCAGGCCTAAAATACTATTATGTATCCCTCATTCTATTTTTCATGATTTTTGGAAATTTTTTTGGAATTCTTAGTCTAAATTTATATCCCGTTCAATATTGATCGGATATTTCAGAAATAACACTTCGGTCCCAGTCTGATCTCAGTTCAAATTGTGGAAATTTACTGTTTATTGGGTAAAAACTATATTTTTTAGTTTCTCTATCCTAACTTTGAGCAGTGATAACTCTTATCACACACATCCATTTTAAATAATTAACCATTTGCTTTAAAGCTCCAAATGTATACTTTAAGCATATCAAATTTCACAAGCAGATTCCATCATTTGCCTCACTTCTACTCGTCACCATTTTGTGATTCATTTAGGAATAACTTATCTCCCTTACTTGCATTAATAATTCATAATTAATTCTTTTCATTCATATCCTCATTCCATCAACGGACTAACTATTCCCATATATCATCATAGTCAATTATACATGCTATTATTATCATTTATCATCACATAACATTAATGGCACATCTACAATATACATTGACATACAAATTACATATGAAATATAATACATTTCTTCAATTCTTTTCCTCTTTTCTTTGCTTCCACTTTATGCATCCTCTTGCTTGCTCATTAACATCTATTATAGTTGGCTAAGGAAGAGTGAGATTTGGAAGAATCTCAGTAGCAAATATTACCATTAATGTATGTAAGATGGATGCAAGTGTATGATATGCTTATTTGATCTAGCCCATGCTTACTTCTAACATGTTTTCATACTCAATGTTTCGCATTAACATGTGTGGCCATGGAAAACATAAAAGAAACAAATAATTATACTTGCATTTGCATCTCATATTATCATTAAATAACATAATGTACATCAACACACAAACATACACATCAAGCACATAAGAAAGGTAAGTTCACTACCTTTTGCTTTTAATCTTTCTCTTGCTCCCTTTGCTCCTAACCGATTTTATGATTTTATATCATATCGAGTACTTTTTTTGGGTCCTGACTTACTTGGCAATCCTTCTGGAACCCTTTTTTTCTTATCATAATTAACCTCACATGGCATTACATAACATCACTCAGGAGGAAATGATACTCTTCCCTTGTTCTTGTATTAAAACATTTAATAATATTTATTTCAGAATAAACTTGCCTAAATTCTTTCTATTGGTCCATGACTTCAAATCTCTATCTCTAGGTGCCAATACTGTTTATTCATCATGAGAGATTTCTCTAATTTTTTTCAAGGCAAAAGTCAACCCATAAATAGTTTATTTTGACTTTCCTCAGATAGTGTATAAATAGGCGTTAAATTTTATTAAAGCCAACTTCTTCACTTTCTAAGGACGAAATTATTTTTAAAACCTATAAAAATTCCTCAAGTATTATTCCCTATTTTTCTTTAATTATTTGAGATCTCTTTATATTTTAAATAATTCAATTTTGACTAATATTCATAATTAGCCAAAACCTTGAGAATTTCATCAATTTGCTCTAGGGGTATTTTTGTGATTTTAAACCCATACGGCCCCAAAACCTGATTTTCTATTTTTTTTCTAGAATTTCTGGGTGTACTTTCTATTACTACCCTTTCCAGCCTGAAACTTCTAAATTTGCAATTAGGTCCCTACTCAGGGTTTATCCTTAAGAGTTATCTCCCTGAGGTTCCCAGCATAACTTTTAGCCCTTAATCACCTCAACTTCTGATACTGGGCTCTCTGAGACTTTACCGGAGTCTCTATCTTCCTCTTTTCTTAATCCTAAAAAATTTTTACTTTGCAATTTGGTCCCTAAGAATCCTTTTATCTTTCCAAGGAACTTTTAGGACTCCTACCAAAAGGGATTTTGTAACCTGCCTATTTCAGGCTAACTCTGATACTTCTAGGTTCAAAATTTAAGATGTTACATCAATCATATCTCATCATAAACTAAATTAAACAGTACTAGACCCTAAGGTTTCTAACCTTTAACTTCTATCATGACTATTTAAAACAATCAAACCATAAGGCATCATAAACTAGAAGAAAATCCAAGCTCTTGCCTTAATTTAGCTCTTGATTTGACCTAAGTTTGGCTTGGTCTTTGTCACATCCCAAGAATTTTCACCTGGTTATAGGGAATCAAAAATTGGGATGGGAGTTAATGTAGGAACTAGACGGGAAAATAAAATAACTTTTGATGTAAAACCATGATAAGGTCCGGGTTGGCATTTCCATGGTTATCGATCTAGGAAGGGCAAAACGAGAAAATTTGGAAAAAATTCCAGAAAATCCCCAAAAAATGAAAAACGTATAGAGTAGAGGTTTTGAAAACTTGATTGAGGCTCAAAAGGTAGAATTTCAGTGAAAATAATTTATTACGGAATTTCCCGTAAACGGAGGTTTTTCGAGAAAATATTAGAAAATTAGAAGAAAATAATTATTTTAATTAGTTAAAGGCCTCAAAAAATTTGGAAAAGTGATGGATAATTCATATAAATATTTATTTGAATTTATAAAATTGGTTTTAGCCCTTGGAAGCTTAGAAATTAATTTTAGGGAATTTATTTTCCCTCAAAACTACCGATAGAGGTCTAATTGGAGAAAATTCAAAATAAATACCTAGATGTGGTGAAAAATTATGAATATTTTTGGATCATATTTCTATATTAAAAGGTGAATTATCATAAAGAGAAATAAATTTTTGGAAGTCTGAAAAAATTATGGAATGTTACTAGTGAATAGCAATCGATAAAGTTTCAGATTGGTTTGAGATAGTGATTTGGTTTGTGGGCTAGCTTTTTGGGCCAGCCCAAACCATTTGTGGGACCCACATTGAGCCCAATAAGAGCCCAATTTCATGCACCTTCCAGGTCCCTCCATTTTTATTAAATAAAAAGTGAAAAATCAAGGGAAAATACTTGGAAATATCTAGCAACATGCCACTTGCTCAAATCTGACCATTTCTTACACTTGATGGCTGTGACATACACGTCCTTGGGTGTCTCAATTCGGCTAAATCAGGAGGCAAGGGGGCAGACTTGAATTTTCTATAAATACCTCTAGAAAATACCAAGAAAATGTTGGGAAATTGGGAAAAATAAGGGGAGACTCTGCCACTGTTCATCCAGCCCCTTTGTTCAAAATTTTTGAGGTGTTTTAGGAAAGAAATCATCCAGCACACACTAAAAAAGCATTAAGGTACGTCTAAGCATCATTGTCCCTAAGTATTACATTGATTGGATTAGGATTTTTACTTGGAAAAAATGCTGAAAAATGCTAAAATTTTCAGTTAGGATATGTGATGCTTAGGAAAAGATAGAAACCTTAATAATTAAGTGGAATAAGGAAGATTAAGTGGTGTATGGATTGATGTTTGGAAGAAAACCAAGTTAGGGTTTTGGTTCTTCATTTCGACCAGCATTGTTCACAGGGAATGAGTTTTTTTCATTGATTTGATGATTCCAATGGCTTTAAAACATGTTTTTGTGTAGGGATATGTTGCTAGGAAGTGCTTAAAATCATTGGAATCAAAAATAGAAATTTTGGAAACATATAGCCCCCTATTCGGCCAAGTGAAGATGATGGGGAAGGAGTGTGAATTTCAAAAATCTGATTGAACCATTGGATTCCTCATGAAAATTGTGTAAGATTGAGCCATGAGATGATTGATTCTAAAGAAGGAATCATTTTGTTAAAAATAATTGTTGAGTTAATGTTAAAATGTTGGGACCAAGTAAGTAGCTTTGTGATTAATATGGTCTATGTTTATGCTTGGTTTAATAGGCATTGAGAGGAGGAACTAAGGAGAAGCATTTCTCTTTGGAGTAATCATTGGACAAGCTTTTAAAAAGGTAGCTTTGAATTATAATTTAATTGTCTATCTTGCTTGTTTGTTGTGATTTGTTTGCTTAGATTGGAGGAATTGTGTGGTGACCTTGATTGTTTGATTAACATTGGTTATGCTTTGGCCAAATGTTTTGTGGTATGTCAATGTGGATAATATAATGTTCCTCTCCTTGCATGATAAATAGTATGAATTCCTATGAGTTGAGAATGGTTTGGATTGCATGACATATTACAATTAAACTTGCATTGATTTACATGATAATTATAATTCATATGCTACTGAGATTTTTTTGAAATCTCACCCCTCCTATGTCATTTTATGCACTAATTAGGAAGTAGACCAAGCATGGAGTAAGGGAAAGAATTGGCCTTGGAATGAAATGGCTTTATGAATATTATGTTATGTTAGAAACTTTTATCAAGTGTACTAAACTTTATGTTAATTTTATGATAAGTTATGGATGACATTTTGATGTAAATTATATTTTTATTCCATGTCCCAATGTTAAAATTATGCTTGATGTATTGTGGAAAGAATACAGATGAAGGAAAAAGAGGAAATAAATCAAGAAAGTAGTAATTAGGGGATAGAAATTTCCTAAAAAGTGTCAAACTTGTGACACATAAAATAATATGGAATTGTTGGAGTTTGAATCTGAGATTTTTTAGGCTAAACAATTTTATTTTTAGCTTTAAAACAAGTGGTAATTCATTAAATTTAGAGTTGTATGCTAAGAGTTATGCCCTTCCAAAGTTGGGCAAAAATACTAGAAATTCAAAAATTTACCAAATGAACAGTGCACCTTGATGAATTTCTTGGAATTATTTTGAATGGAATTGGACCTAATGAGTATTTTTTTCTCCATAGAAATCTTAGCAAGCTTCGCGTGAAAATTGGAACCACATCGTTTTGATTTTTCTAGAATTAGTTATGAATTTTCAAAGTTGGCCCATTTTTAGATGAATAGTGTACGGACAGAATGAACAGTGGAATCCTGAATTTTAAAATTTCTCATCCAGGAACGCTACGAGACACATTAAAATGATTCCAATTGATGTATAATGAGTTGTAAAGAGAGGTGTGACAGTCTTCTTATTCTCCTTCTTCCTCACCTTGGCCAAACTTTCTCTCCTCTCTTGCTCCTTGGTGTTGGCTGAAAATTAGCTAAAGAGAAGAGGAGGGAGTAAATATAAACTTAGCCTAAAAACTACTACATGGTAACTCCAATTACCATCTATTGTCACCCTCATACACTTGGCACCATGTTGTATTCACTTCCCTCATAATTCAGCCACAAAATCCTCATTAGGTGTCCCTCTCATTGAATGAAAAGGCCATCTCATGTAACACGTTATAGGCCACCTAGCAAGTAAGTGAGAAAAATCACCATCTTTTTATTCATAATTTCATTCTTCTAAGCCTAAATTTCAACAAATTGTATTCTTCTAGTTAGGTCCTCCCTCCCCCTCATGTGGCAACAATCCAACCAAAAAAATGGGAGAAAATTTTGTCCCACCAAACTTATGATTATTACACTGTATAATCTCATAATATCGGTTAAATTTTTCTGAGATCCAGTTAAATCCAGCAAAAATTTATTTGTTTGTGCTAATAGCTTCCTTTTAATGAAAAGAGGTTCTCCTAATTTTCTCAGATTTTATTTCGTCATATAACTCCTTTAATTCAAAATCAGCCTTTTACTGATATATAATTCAGCTTTAAATATTTTAAAGCTAACTTCTACATCTCTAGAGGCCAAAAAAATTTTAAAATTTATAATAACTCTTCAAATAAGTTTTCTAATTTTTCATGAATTATTGAGGTCTCAACATATTTTAAATAATTCAATTTGCCCAATTTTTTCTTTTTTAGCCAAAATTTCATGAAATTACAGAACATTTCAAAATAAATTATTTTCATGATATTCACATCTTTTACGCCTCAAACACTATCCTAGACTCTTTATTCTATTTTTATGAATTTTTGGAAATTATCAAGAATTTCGGGCATAATTTCTAATTTTGCCATTCTTTAATCGAAACTTTTAAAAATGACAGTTAGATCTTTTGTAACATCATGAATTTTAGGGCTAGAAGCACTAGAATTAATCTAAAATGGCTAGACTACCAGACCCCTTTTGGCAGAGGTCCCAGAGGTTCTCTGGAGGGACAAAGGGATTTCTAAGGACTAAATCGCAAAGGGAAAGTTTTTTGGGACTAAGAAAAAAGAAAGTTAGAGACTCTAGTGAAGTCTCAAGGCCTAAGAATGAGAAATAGAGATGAATATAGATCAAATGTTATGTTAGAGGCCTCAATGAGGTAAATTATGAGGTTAAGCCAAATCAAGGGTAAAATCATAATTTTGCAAAGTGTTGGGCTAGTAAGGGCAAAAATGAAAATTTTGCTCGAAAATTTCAAAAAAAGTCTCAGAAAATATAAAATGGCATGTTAAGGCTTGTATGTGAAGTCCCAGGGGTCCAGTCTAAGGAGTTGAGGTAATTAAACATCAAAGGTTGTGCTAGGAACCTCAATAAGAGGATTCCTAAAGCTAAACCTAAGTAGGGACCTAAAACGTAAATTTAAAAAGTTTTATGCCAAAAAGGGACAGTGATGGAAAGTAGAGCTGAATACTTTAGAAAAAGTCTAGAAAAATAGGAATGAGGTCCAGAGGCCCGTATGAGTCTAACAATGACAAAAATACCCCTGGAAGGAATTTGTGGAATTCTAGGGTTTTGACTAATTTTGAATATTCATGAAAATTGAATTATTTAAAATACAGGGAGACCTCAGATAATTGGACAAAAATTGGAGAAAATACTTGAGAAATTATCACAAGTTTTAAAAATAATTTCATCCCTAGTAAGCGAATAAGTTGGCTTTAATAGAATTTAAAACCTATTTATACACTGTCTAGAGGTTGACTTTTGACTCAAGAAAAATTAGAGAAATTCCTCATGATGAATAAGTAGTATTTGTTGGAAATTGTGCCCTAGGGGCCAATCATTATGTTTTGAACATTGTTAATTTATGAATTTATTAATTACGTTATCATATTATTTGCATGTTTACTGTGATGACTATCCTTGGATAACTCATGGTTTATCCTAAATGTCCCTGGTCGGTCATCTATGTGGGAGCGAAGATGAAATAAGACCAGTATGACTTTAAAGATATATAGAGATATAAATTAAAGTCATAGGCACATGTAAGAGTACAAGGTGTTGGACTGACCCGCTATGAGAGAGCTGCATGGGTTAAGTTATAAGCTTCTCTCATATACAAACCATGTCACTGTGCCCTTTGACCTGAGATCATCATGGATTTATACATGAGAAACGCTTAGCTTTGGCCTAGTCAAAAGTCACTTTTGACCGAGTGATCATAAAGACTATGTTCAGGCTTAGTGTTTTTTTTTTTTTCATGCGGAGGAATGTGAATGGTCAAGATGGAATTTGTCCCTCACATTCGTAGAGAGACATTACTGGGCCCCTCAATGAGTGAGTCTGAGAAATGTATGGCCATACTATAATGGAAAGGTAGTTCCGTTTCTATACTCAGACTACTCAGGGATCGAGAAAGTAACGGTCATGAATAGGAGGATGATGTTCTCCATGCCTCATCCATGACCAAAATGTCGTGTGACAAAAGGGACGTGATATGGTTGTATGAAAGGTTACATCGTTCAACGATCCTCATATGATTTGGGTAGTCGTGATGTCTTGCTAGAGACCGCTTACGACTTGTGAGTCATTATAGTTAATGGCCCACTGCCAACTTCATATGGGCCTACAGGGTCGCACACAAAATAGCCCAACACGAGTTATGATGTTCAGATTCATTGAATCTAAGATATGTCCAGATTCAATGAATAATATAGGGTGGACGTGTATATATATATATATATAAATTCGTATATATATTATATAAATATAAGAGATATTAATTGTTAGATTTAATTTATAAGGATAAATTAAATATATATAAATTAATTCCGTCATCTCTTTATTAAATAAATAGGTGAATTAAATCTGTGAGACGGATTTAATTTAAACCATATTTATTTAATTGTTCTCTTATCTGATTAGGCAATATTTGATATTGTATTAATTTCGAAATTAATTTAGAGTTAATTTCGAAATTAAATATTATTCATTAAACCTATAGCATCCTATATATTTGATATGAGGAGCTAGGGTTTTAAGCGTGAGAGTATTAACAGATAAGAGACGGCCTAAGAGAGATAAGAGTGGACGGATTCTCTGAAAACCCTAGACGGACAAAAGGGCGCTAGCAAGCCGTCTGTAACCGGAGAGCTATTTGTGTGGATACCGGTAGAGGAAGCCGACCAGAGTTGTCGACTTCGAACGATAAAGGAGGCGAGCAGAGGCATCCTGAACGGCGGAATCACCGAGCCACTCGGAAACCGAACACCGAAGGTAATACTTCTTACTACCTGACTTAAACGCGATCGGTAGATCCGGGCAAGGGATTGAAAGTTTTAAAATTTTAAGTTTTTCCGCTGCGCGTCGTCTTTCAATTCCCTTCAGTATTGGTACTTAGAGACAGATTCTTGAAGTCATGAACCAATAGAAAAAATTCAGTCAAGTTTACTTTGAAATAAATATTATTAATTGCTTTAATAGAAGAACAAGGAAAGAGCATCATTTCCTCTTTAAGCATGTTATATAATGCCATATGAACTTATTTGAGATGAGAAAAAGGTGCTAGAACATGTCCCAATAGTCCTGGGCAACTCAAGACCTGAAAAAAATACCCGATATGGTACAGAATAGGAAAATAGGTGGACAAATACCTAAGGGCTGCATTTTGCCTGAATTTATTACCAGTTTTCTCCCTATTTTAATGCCAAAATGATGAAGGGACATGCAAGAGATACGTGTATAGTTGGATGAACAACGCGTATACGGTTAGATGCAAGACACGTGTACAGTTAGATTAAAGACATGTGGCTTGATGAGATAAGTATGAGGTAAGCATGATGTTAGGAGGACGCTTGTCACCACAAGACAAAGAGGCAAAATAGACAGTTAAGATTAAACCACCTATTTACAAGATCAAGGGCCAAGATCTAATCTTGTTTTCTATAAACACCCCTCTCTTCCCCTCATTTTCATCCTAGGTGATAGAACCCAATCTTTATCTAGTTTTCTCAAGTGTTTTCTAATGTTTTGCAACAATTTTACTCTCATTATGCATGCATTTATATCTATTTGATTACATTAAGCCATGCATTGCATTTTGCTATTTAAGGGATAAAAAGGTCCTTTTTTTCTCAATTTTAATTGCCTTGATTTGTAATCAGTTGGTCTTTACAAAGTTCTCTGTTGTGATTTTCAAGCAATTGGAGAAGGACCCAAGAACTAAGATGGAGCATGGATGGAGCCAAAATGTCACAAGGACCAAAACATGAGTTTGGAGTGTTTTGCCTCATCAGGCCGCGACATGGACTTCTGAGGTCACAACCTAGATGCCTTTTTGATGAATCTATGCGTTTTAGACCTGAGTCAAGATTTCATCTCTCTGTCTTCTCATGTTGTGACATGCCACTAATGATGTCATAACCTGAGCTCCCTAAGTCGCAACCTGAAACTCTTGAGGTCATGACCTGAGTGCATTAGTGAAGCTGTGCGTTTTGGAATAGGTTTCTGAGTTTCTATACCTAAGGCGGGCAGCCACCACGAAAAGTCACTCTTCCATTTTGTAGATTTGTATAAGGTTGAGCCACCATCATCTCCTCTCAAGTCTCCATTGATCCTACACCCACAACTTCTATTTCTTTTCATCTCTTCATTTTTTTTATTTCTGAACCAAGTAAACCACACCAACACCCTTCCTCTCCATTTTTCCAACTTCATTTTTAGCTTTAACCATGGCTGTTCATTCCTAGAGCGATTGTGATTGGTTTGAAGGCATGAAAGGCTAAACTCCTTAGCCTCTTAGTGATGGAGAACAAAGCTTGAGTTCAAGGACTTAATTGGGGATTTTTTTTCTATAGTCTAAACCTGTACTTAATGCTATGTTGAATATTTCTAGATTTAGGAACTTTCTGCACTTGTATTAGACTTCGTTTATGATTGTAAATCTGGTGTTTAGACTATTTTATTGTATTTGGATTGGATGATGTTAATATTGATTAATCTATATAATATTTCAGTTTGAATCCTTGTATTCAGTTTGATTTTCAGTGATTATTGTTGATTAATCTGTTGCTTGGTATTCTGTGGTTGTTGATTGACATTCAGAGGGCATTTGCATCATCCGTTCATCTACACTCTAAGTGGTTTTCAATAATATCTCAAGAGATGTTAATTAACTTTGATTAAAGTGAGTTTTCATCAATTAAGACAGTGGACCCAAGTGATTTGCTTAGGGTTTTTTTTTTTCCAGATTTAGAGGTTTTCTAAAACTCCCAATCATTTTAAAGAGCAGTCATAGCTAAGTTTTCATCATCAAGAGATTGTTTAACCATAATCCCCTTTTAATCCAAAACATTTCTTCATTCATTTAAAATGCCAAAAAACAATTAATTTTCTGCACTTTTCATTTATTACACCACCTTAAACATTTGAAACCCCCTTTTTCTTCACCCAAATTTACAATGCTTTTGATAACTAATCTAGACTAGGATTTCCAATAATAAGCTCCTTAAGAAGAACGACTGGTTGCATCCTATACTGTGTTTTATTTTTTTCTGGTGCAATTCACTTTCTTGACGACCTGGAAGGCGACAGTTCGGGCTCAATCAATGGCGTTGTTGCCGGGGAGCCATTGAATTGGTTCCCTAGTAATTGGTTTTCCTTACCATTGTGATTTGGGTCAATTCTGGTGGAGTTTTAGTTTTTGAACTTGAATCTTGCATTCATAGCATTAAAATTTTTGAGAAATAGAACCAAATATCTTGTTTTTTCCATACATTTGCATTTGCATTTTTTTTGCACAGCATTTTGCATTTTGTTCTAGCTTGATCCTGAGTGTTTTAGCCAATTGCTTGAAGTTTTGAACTCTGTGCATAGTTTGTTCAGCATCTAGTTGAAGTACTTAGTGAATTTTTCAAAGGTTTTGCAAAAGTAGCTTTCTGTGACTTTGAGTCGCAACCTCATATCTTTAGAGTCGTGACCTGAATTGTCGCTTGTCGCGACCTCAGCCTTCTGTTTTCCAGTGTTGGTCTCAGTCTGTTTAAGTTTGTTTAAGTCTGTTTTGCAGGTCGCGACCTCAACTCCCTCTTCTTTCAGGGTTGCTCTCTGTTCATTGAAGTTGCAACCTGATCTGGTTTTCCACTGAAAATTTTTCTGAGTGTCCATACCTCTTTTTTGCATAACTTTACTTTCTGCACATACTTTGAGAGTGTATAGCACTTCATACATCTCAAACTCACTGAGTACTATTTGAAATCATTGAGTTTGCCTTAATTTTGAACTACGCACTTGGTTAATACATGGTTTTGAACCTACCTCTTTCTTGAACTCTTTCTGTGCTTGAATTTTTGAGCAATTGTGCTTGCTTAGAGCACGTAGAGGCAGGAGAGGTAGACCTACAGCATCTCGTAGCCTGCTTATTTTACAAGACCTACCCCATTCATCTAGTGAGAGTGAGGAAGTAGAAGCAGAAATCATGGCTGAAGTACCTCCTCATGGTCTAAATGGCGGGAATGGGAATGGTAACCATAATAGACCTAATAATAGTGGTAATTAAGGGCAAGGAGAAAATAATGGCCAGAATAGGATTAATGAACAACCTAGGGGTAGAACCATTAAGGAACTAACTCAATCTGATAGGAATTTTGAACCTATGCCTGGTGCTTTTCCTACTTTTAATGCCAATTTTGAAATTAAAGGTCAATTGATCTTCTCATTGCCTAAATTTCATGGTCTTGCAAGCTAAAACGCATACTTGCACCTTTAGACTTTTTATGTAAATTTCCTTTCCTCAAAATAGGAAGAACTTAGCATATAACCCACTACTATCATAAAAAAGAAAAACTGTTATACAATCTACCATGGTAGAAAAGAAAACGTATAAACATTTTAAAACTAACCATTAAACTGTGGGTAGAAACCCAAACAAGTTGCATGCAACCAAAGATCTTTCATTCGTTCTATCAAACAGTTCATTCAGTTGGGCCTCCAAGCCTCAGGCTTAGGTAGACAGAGAATTGCACAAAAGCCCATATAATTATCCACATGAACATAAATTTAGAACTTTGTACAATAACAAGGACGGCCTCGGACCAACAAAATAAGGAAATAATACTTTTTCCAGTTTACAATAAGGCTAGGCAGTCAAAATATTTCAAAAGGACCCTAAATGTGGCAATATACAGCTGGTCATACATGAACCACAAGCCAAAGGCATAAAGCTAACCATGCTCAAGCCTTTGCATCCCTTCCCAAAGGTGCAGGCCTAGACCCTTTACCTGAAAAACATTGTAAACCACGGGGTGAGACAAAAGTCCCAGTAACCAACCTTTCCAATTCAGAGTACCGGCTAATAGGTGCTCGTGAGGTGTCAAGTGGGACAGGTAACAAATAATAATACAAACAATAGCCATAACAAGTCATGCAAGTGCAACGATGCAACCCATTACCAAATCCCTCACTTTAGGGAATTTTCAAGAGCTGAACCTGGCCTATCCCTCACTATGGGGGACGTAAGGAGCTAAAAGGCCTATCCCTCACTATGGGGGACGTAAAGAGCCAACCATCATGTATTAATGGAGCCTTACCACATGGTAGTAACAACCAAGTCTCTCACCAATTCCCAATTCATGCATCATGCTCAAACCCTAATCAAAGAGTAAATATTCATTTCACAATTAACTTTTTTAAGTGGCATATCTTTCACAAGTTCAGGATTCAGTCAATATCAATCAAAACCCCACAAGACCGTTTTCCTTTTCAATATACAACATACATTTTGAACACAATTTGTTATTCAGAGCATAAAACACAAATTCACTCACAATACCACAAAAGCATGTATAAGGATTGGAAAGTGGTTACCTCTCGCCTTAGTAAGGAATAACAAAACACCAACAATGTCCCGTGCACCAACAAGACTCACAACTAGTCTACACAAACACACAACCACCAATTATTAGCTTTCAAACTAATAAAATGGTCAACACAACACTTGGGGACTCAAAATTCTCAACCTCAACCAAAATTCTACCCAACTCACAAGGGCCAAAATCATCACAATAACATTCCAAAACCACAAGAGACCATTAAAACTCTAGCTTCCCTTCCAAAACCTCAATTGAATTTAGAAACTCAAGTCCCACTCTAAAAATTCATCACCCAAACATCCAATCAGAACAAAATCAAGTCCTACTAATATTCTAAACCAATTAAACATCCAATTTAACCTTTCTTAACATAACCCAATTCACAAAACTCAATTTCAACCACTACATTATCATCCTCAATCATAAACCTCCATTTTCACAAACCCCAAATTCCCAAAACTTCCAAATCTCCAAATTCAAGAAAACTACACTGATTAAATACTTAGACTAGCCCATAACAATCATCTAAACTCAAAACAATCGGTCAAAAACCTCAATTTCATCACAACCTAGAAAACTCTAGGGTTTCACTATAAATCCTCAAAAATACCCAAAAAAAGAGTAGATTAGAGGTTAGATTCACTTACTTGAGGTAATGGAGCCTTAGAAACACCTTCCCCAAGCCAAGAATATGAAGCCCTAGTAAAGCACCACTTCCCTCCTTCAGATTTTCTATTTTTCACACATCAGACCCTTCCTTCGGATTTAAAGACGTGACATTTTGTCACGACAAACCTAGTGATTGGTTGCGACTAACTAATCCCAAGAGGGATTTTCTAACCGATAGACCCAAGCTCATCACGGCCAAAAGCCCATTTCGTTGCGGTGATCACTCTTTCCCGAGAGGAACCCTTACTCACTTGATGCCTTTCGTCGTGACTCCCCCTTAACTTAGTCACTACGAAAACCTATTCCCGAAAGGAAGCTCTCCCCAAAACTCTCTGCTTCACCGTGACGAAGTGTAGCTTCGTCGCGGTGAACAAATCCTGAGAGCTTTACTAGATTTAAGAGCTGCTATAAATGTCATGCCTTGGTCAGTTTATTTGGCCTTAGGGATTAATGGGATTAAAGACACAAGTGTAGTACTCGAACTGGCAGATCGGTCTATTAGGTATCCTAAGGGCATAATTGAGGACATTCTAGTTCAAGTCAAGGACCTAGTATTCCTTGTTGATTTCTATGTTTTAGATATGTCAAATGAACTTGCAAATGAGAACACTTTGATTTTGGGAAGGCCTTTCCTACAAACCTCCAAGACTATCAAAAGCATGAAACATAGCTGTATAACAATGGAAGTAGGAGACCATGTTGTAACCTTTAATATGAATGAAGCCATGCGTTATCCCTTTAACAATTCTACATTTATGGGTTTAAATGCCATTGATTTAGCTATTGAGCAAGTTAGGGATGAGCATGAGCTATATATGCATGATAGTTATGATATGAGTTCACCTAAATTGATTGATTCTTCTGCTGGATCATCACATGAATCTTATGAGCTTGACTCATCTTTGAGTGCATATAATGAATATTTTAATTCCCTCTCTTCTGTCTATTTATTTTCTAGTTCTTGTGGGGATGAGGTGCCATGCATTAATTCCCTAGAAATTGATAGCATGCTTTCTATTTCTCAAGACTTTTCTTTCTCATCAAGTTTTGATTCCATTTTTACGTTTACAACTAATGTTGGCCTTAGAAAAAGTTTGTTAGCTAATGATGTAGGTATTCAAGATGTGGTCGGTGCTGAGAGTAGAGTAAAATCCAAGAATATGAGCCCTTGTGACATTAGGTCACGACTTGAGTGTCATGAGGTCACGACTTCCGACCAATCCTGTCAAGAAGGTGGTCTCGGTGAAGTTACATCACGACTTGAGTTTTCTCAAGTCACGACTTCATACTAGAACTATAAAGAATGTGGTCTTGGTGAAGCTAGGTCATGACCTGAGTTTTCTTAGGTCACGACTTCATACCACAATGTAAAGAAGGTGGCCTCTGCAAATTTAAGTCGCGACCTGAGGATTCTCAAGTCGTGACTTCAACCCAGGAATTCCAAGAGGGTGACCTTTGTGAAGTGAGGTCGCGACCTAAGTCCCTTGTTTCGCCTCCTTAACTTCATACTTTAATTGCTTCACCACCTCATGTCCTGAAGACTTTGGTTGAAGGGCCAACACTCTATGACTCAATTGCCACTCATACACATTCCAAGATTACACCCCATACCTTACGATTTTGAATGATATAATCTCTAATAATGATATAGGTAGGAGGCAAACCAACCTAAAGTTGTTGCTACTATAAACCACCTTCAGCTTGGTGCAATATCTGATAAGATTGAAGCATGCATAGTGGATCCAAGTAAAGCTGGTGAGTGCATTTCACAAGGGTCTCAAAAGGAGAGTTTTTCTAACTTTACTGATGTTTCTACTCTAATTCTCTCTGTTGTTCAACCCCCAACTTTAGAACTAAAAGATTTACCTCCCAACCTCAAATATGCTTATCTTAAGCCTGAGAATAAACTGGCTGTCATTATTTCTAGTTCTTTGACTAAATATGAAGAAACTGGTTTAATAGGAGTCCTTAGAAGAAATAGGGAGGCTTTGGGTTGGCAATTAACTGACATTAAGGGAATAGACTCTACTGTGTGTACCCATAGGATTTTACTGACTGAAGATTCCAAGCCAATTAAATAAATCCAGAAGAGGTTGAATCCTCTAATTTCTGATGTGGTTAGGAAAGAAGTAGACAAACTTCTGAGAGCTGGAATCATATACGCTATTTTTGATAGCGAATGGGTGTCACTGGTACAAGTCGTGCCGAAGAAGAGTTGGATCACAGTAGTTAAAAATGAGAACAATGAACTCATCCCAACTAGGGTGCAAAACTCATGGAGAGTTTGTATTGGTTATAGGAAGCTGAATGATTCCACTAGGAAAGACCATTTTCCCTTACCCTTTATTGATTAAATACTTGAACGGTTAGCATGATGCATTGAGAAGAAGGTGGTTTTGAATTATGAAAAATGCCATTTCATGGTTAACTAAGGCATTGTGCTAGGACATTTAATCTCTGAAAAAGGAATTGAGGTAGATAAAGCCAAGGTAGAGGTAATATCTCCTTTGCCCTACCCTACCAACTTGAAAGAGTTGAGGTCCTTTTTAGGACATGTGGGGCTCTATAGAAGGTTCATCAAGGATTTTAGTAAAATCACTTTACCTCTTTCTAAAGTGCTGCAAAAAGCTGTTGATTTTCAATTTGACCATGCATGTGAGCTTACTTTTAATAAATTGAGGAATAGGTTAGTTACTCCTCCTATTTTGACCTCTCCCAACTGGGATTTGCCTTTCGAAATTTCTTGTGATGCTTTTTCGAACTTGAGTGTGAGGGTAATGTTGGGTCAAAGAGAGAATTCTGTTTCGAAAGTGATTGCTTATGCCTCTAAAACTCTAGATGTAGCTCAGAAAAACTATACCACTATCAAGAAGGAATTGTTTACAATTGCTTTTTCACTTGATAAGTTTAGACCATACCTAATAAATTCCAAAATGGTTGTGTTTACAGATCACATAGCAGTGAAATACCTCTTCCACAAACCTCAATCAAAGCTGAGGCTCTTAAGGTGGATGTTATTGCTTCAAGAATTTGATGTGAAAGTGAAAGACAGAGCTGGAAATGTCAACCATGTGGTAGACCACTTGAGCAGGCTACCTTTAGAAACCAAAGGAGTACTCAATTCTGATATTATTTGTGATTCATTCCCTGACCAATCTCTATGTGCAATGTCTGTTTCTCCACCATGGTTTGCTCACCATGGTTTGCGTTTGCGGATGGAATCCCCCGAGAAGTGTTAGAATGGCAGTTCCTGCTCCTTGGGGGGTATCAAATAAATGACTACTGGAATCGAGGTTTTGAGCATAAAGATTCCACTGACCTGTAAAAAGTGGGCCTAATCCTTGGGGGTGTGGCAATACACCTAAGAAATTATTCCATCGAACGTATTCTCCCCTGGATCCAGGAATAGCGACATGGACTAAATGTCCTGTCCAAGCCAAGGAACTGACTCCGAATAGTCCTGACAAATGATGATTGAGGCGGAATAAGCGATATTTACTGGGCCAAGAGCGCCCCCTCAAGTAAAAGCTTCCACAGCCGGTTGACCAAAATGAGGATCCCAAATTGCATGAGCAATAGGTCTTATATGTAAAGGATCCTGTACCCATGCCTCAAAATTTCCTTGCCAAGCTACATGAAAGAGATTCCCGGAAGTCCACAGAAAAATTATTGCTAATTGTCCGAAATGAGAAGCAAAAATATTCTGATAAAGACCACCTTTCAGGCTCAAAAGCTTAGGACCAAAGCTTCCTATTATATTTGGGATTTACCGCACTTATAGAGGTTATGTTCTGACCAAGTGATTAGACAATGCATTTCGAAAGTAGAAGCTCGAGCCATTCTGGAGGCTTGCCATGATACCTTATATAAGGGACACTTTAGTACTAGAAAAACAGATAGGAAGGTTTTAGATGCAGGATTTTACTAGCCCATCTTATTTAGAGACGCATTCACTTTTTGTAAGGCATGTGATAAATGCCAACGGTTTGGGGGGGTTAGTAGAAGAAATGAAATGCCACAGCAACCTATCTTGTTCTGTGAGATCTTCGATACTTGGGGGATATACTTTATGGGCCCCTTTCCACCATCTCATAGTTACACCTACATCCTCCTAGCTGTAGATTACCTCTTTAGGTAGGTAGAAGCCATCCCCACACGTAAAGATGATGCACCTACGGTTTCCAAATTTTTGAAGTCCACCATCTTCAGTAAATTCGGAGTACCTAAAGTGTTAATCAGTGATCAGGGAACCCACTTCTACAACAAGTTACTCAATAACTTGTTGGCAAAATATGAGGTTTCCCATAGAGTGTCCACCCCTTATCATCCTCAAACTAATAGCTTGGCTAAAGTATCAAATAGAGAGATTAAACGCATTTTGAAATGGATTGTCAAGCGCTCCAACAGAGACTGGAGCTTGAGACTAGACGATGCACTGTAGGCTTACCGTACTGCCCATAAGACCCCAGTTGGTATGTCTCCGTATCAGATCATCTATGGTAAGTGTTGTCACATTTCGATAGAGCTAGAGCATCGATCATATTGGGGGATTAAGAACTGCAATGCCGATTTAGAGGAAGCTGGCCTGAACTGACTCCTTCAAATTTAAGAACTTGAAGAAATGCGATTAGCTGCCTACAACAGCTCAGACATCTACAAGTAAAAAACCAAGCTTGTCCATGATGCCAACATCTTGAGAAAGAAGTTTAAGGAGGGTGACAAGGTATTGAGGTATCAAGCTCGATTCAAATTCAAGAAGGGTAAGTTCAAGACGAGTTGGGATGGACCCTACATTGTGACAAAAGTGCATAACTTTGAGATGATAGAGCTCAAGAAGGAGGCCACAGGCAAAATGTTGAGTGCAATGGTCATCTCCTCAAGCTCTATGAAGAGCATGCACCACCTTCTTAAGGATAGGTCATCCCTTTCCTTTACTTCTTACTGTTCACATGGATTTACTTGTGCTTAAATTCTCTTGCTGTGACTGTTTGAGATTGTGAAAGGGATGTCATCAGTAGAATTAGTTTAAGTTTTGTTTTTTTATGTTTGTTTTCAATAATCTCCCTTGGCTTTGAGTTTGATGTGATTGTCTTTGTGCTTCTATTCTGTCACCACCACATACTTCTTTGCATTCTTGATTTACCTACCTTTGCACTTAACTCTTTTCTTCTCTCTAGAAGGGTGATGTGTTATGCTTCAGTCTTGAATTGAACTTCACAACTTCCACCTTCGTTGTTTTGTGTTTGGGCTTTGTCTTTTGGTGTGGTTGTGTGTTGTAATGTGGACATTGCTTTGAGTGTGTGGGGGAGAGAGTTTTTAAAAGTGGTTTTGTGTTTTGATTGTTGGTTTGTTCCTTGCTATGGGTAGTTCTTGCTAAGATTTACCAAAATTTTTCAAAATTTTTGAACTTTTGAAAGTTTTTCCCCAATCTTCTATCACTTGTTTTTGGAGTTTTGTTTTGAATTGTTGAAAATTTGGTAATGGATTGTTGAGTTGGGTTGTTATCGTAGGCATTTTGGTAAGTGATTTTGGTTTAGGGACTTAGGTTTGAAGTTTTTTAGGGTCTAGAGTGTTAGAGCCTCTCTGTGCATTCAGGTTGTGACTCTACTGTTTTAAGGTTGCGACCTGGGGGTTAGTCTGAGTTTGGGAGCTCTCTATGTGTTTAAGTTGTGACTTCTATATCTCTAGTCACGACCTGGGGAAGACTTTGGGTAAAGGCTCTCTGTGAGTTTAGGTCACCACCTCACTGTCTTCAGGTCGTGACTTGGAGCTCTTCTGAAACCCTAAATCCCCCTCTTTCTGGTGAAGTCACGACTTTATTGTTTTCAGGTCATGACCTAACATGAAAAGTCAGAGTTTTTCTTCAAGTTCACCTCTTTATCCCTACTTATTTTCACCCTAATTACCATTTTGCCCTTAAACCTACCCTGAATTCAAGTTCTATTCATTCCAAGACTTAAAACCCTAGGCCTTCTTTTGTAAAACCACACTTAACCCCTCCTTTCGGTTTTTCACCTCTCATGTTCATCTCTCCTTTCCCCCATAGCTGTTCCTCTGCCTAAGTCGCAACTCTCCAATCTTATATTCTTCAACAGCCGCATTTTTTAAATTCCCTCCAAAGTTACAACTGCTCAGCCTTTTTAATGGTTTGCTCCCTCCCCAACCGTTCAGTTGTTTCTATTATTCGGTTTCTACGATTTCTGAGTACCTCCACTCTGAAATCCACCTCCTACAATTCATGAACAAGCCTTCTCTCCACCTTGCGTTCAGTTCTTCCATCCTTCCACTCTCTCAAGGTCTATTTAATCTTTCCTTTTCATTTTTAGTTTTTCTGTTCTTCCTGGTTTAGTTTTCTGTGTTTTTTTTAGGGGTAGGTAGTGTTGTTTTTATTAGGGGTTTGATTTTGGTTGAGTAGAGTATTGCTGGATGTTGAAAATATTGTTTAATTGGTTTCTAGATTGCTTGGGATTGCATTTTCTGCAAAAGATTTAGTTTTCGAGCAAACTGGTTTGTGCTGCGTTTTCTGAACTTTCTGGGTTAAGGTCACGACCTTGCTATTTTCAAGTCACGACCTCAAACATTTCTGAATTCAAAATTTCCCCCTGTCTGTTCAAGTCAGGAACTCGCTGTTTTTAGGTTGCGACCTCGAACCTTTCTAAATTCAAAAATTTCCCTTTATCTATTCAAGTCGCGACCTGAGCTCACAAAGGAGGTTTTAAACCTTTGATTCACCTCTGTTGTTTCGAAACTGCAATTTCTCAATAAATTTTGACTTTACATATTAAGGAATTTCAAGAAATGGATTTTGGGGAATTGAAAATTATGAATACTTGGGTTTTCTCATGATTTCCCCAATATTTTTAAAATGCAAATGTCCCAATTCAAAATCTTCAACCGTTTTGCTTAAGTGAGCTTGGTATGGGGTAAATGTAGGCCTAGTGTAGGGGAGTGCTTAGTTTCTGGGCTTAGTGTAGTTTTTAGTTTCTTTTCTAGGTTTGTTTGTTTTATGTGTTTACTTTAGTTGTTTGTTGGTTGTTTACTTTGTGCTCAGACGCCTCGTACCAAAAATCTCGAGTCTTCAGGCTTGAAGAAGCTTCACCCTCATGAGGAGACCGGACTTTCAAGGAAGAAAGCTGTGGAATTATTTGCCAACACGGGGGTAGTTCAAGAGCGGTACTTTCCAGAAACCAAGCAGTACAACTTTTATAAGCTTTCCAAACAGATGGGCCTTGAGGAACTTATGAAAAAGAGGAATGAGGACAATCTGACGTTGGTGAGAGAGTTCTACACTTGCTCTGCCATGGACGGACATAGGGGGATCACTTTCAGAGGCAATGAATGTTTTTTAACCTGGGAGGCTATTGAGAAGTTCTACAAGTTGCCCGATATCCCTATCTGCAAGTATCAACGATGGAAGATCAGACTTACTAAAGTTTGCCTTGCAAATGGTTTTCCAAACCATCAGGACAAAGAGGGAGCTGGGTAGACCATAAAAGAAAGTGGGCGAAAAGTCTTCAAGCGCAAGCATATGAATGATGAAGCTAGGATTTGGCTGAACTTCATGGTTTATAACATGATGCCATCAGCTGACATTTCTGATGTTTTTGAAGAGGACACACACCTTCTACATCTCCTGATGACCATGCAGCCGGTTGATATTCCTATTATTGCCCTGGACCAGATTGATCACTGTGTCAACAATGTCCAAACTCTTATGGTATTTTCGCACTTGATTACTGATCTATGTGCAGCACATGGGATACTAGCGCGCAGGTCTGACTCTCTCTTGGACCCTCTCACGACCAGGTGCTATGCCGCCTCCAAAACCAATAGAGAATAGAAGAGAGGAAAAAAGGTGATTGGGGAAGAGCCAGAAGAAGAGGCAGCTGAGGGTGGCTTTAGTTTCAACCTCGCCTCCTTGAGTGGTCAGATTACAGAACTCAGTCAACAAGTGACAAACCTAAGTGAGGAGTTCGATACATACAAAGCTATCTCCATGTCTCACGAGTTCAGAAGGCAGAGGTTTATGGATCCTCTGATGTTAGAGATGGCTAGGGCTCTTAAAGTCAACTTTCCCTAAGAGAACAGGCTTTCTGGAAGAACATCATTCCTGCTACAAGCTTTTTTAGTGAAGGTAATCCTTTGGTGTTGCTGCTGCTGCTCCTACTGATGTTGAGATGGGAGAAGCTAATGTCCAAGCAGGGGAAGATGTCAGGGCAGAAGAGGAAAGAAGAATAGAGGAGGATTGAAAGCTTTGCTGCTGGAAGTTTTTTGTTTTTTGTTTTGTTTGTGTTTTTTTTTTCATTTTGTTGCTCTGACCTGCGAACTCAGTACTTAAAAGCTAAACTTTAATGTATCTTTTTTAACTTTTCTGCAATGAATGGTTGGTTTACTGTTTTCTTATTTGTGGTTGCTACTTTACTTCTCTCTTCCCTTTTTGACAGTAGGGACACTATCAAATTTAAGTGTGGGGGGGGGGAGGATTTCATTTCGCTTTGCTGTTTCCCAGTATTGCTTCAATTCTATAATTATTACTGAATTGGAAAAAAAAATTTTGAAAAAAAATCCAATCTTTCATCATCATTATTTGGCTTTGAATTGATTGTGGATGGTGAATTACTGTGAATTGAATCATTTCTGCTTGTTTTGATGCTCACTGAAAGGGTTTTTACTTGTTAAATGTTGGCCAAGCTTTGAAAATTTTCGTTGGTAGTCTCTGTGACTTCAAGTCACAACCTCACTAATTTAGATTGCGACTTGAGGAATGGCTTTGGAAAGGGGGCTCTCTGTGATTTTAGGTCACGATCTCACTGATTTTAAGTCGTGACCTCAGCCCCCTTTCCTGACTTGGTGTCTCTGTGTACCCAGGTGGTGACCTCACTGTCTTCAGGTCGCGACCTGGCCTTTTTTGCTGTGCACCATTACCCTTCTCTTTGTTTTTTGCATTGCTGTGTAGGAGGAACCTTTTTAAGCTACCTTTGCATCTTTTTCAAATGAACCTTTGCCTTTTTAATATACCCTCATTGCATCGCATAGTTTTTCTTGAAAATCATGCCATCCTTGGACTTTTAAACATACTGGACTTTGAAAATGATTTTTTTGAAGACTTTATAGTCACTTTTGGGATTCAAGTATGTTCTTAAGTGATTATTTTGATCTTTTTAATCCTCATCTTATGGGTTGCTTTTGTGATAAGTGTCTTAATGCCTTGTGACTAATGCATATTGATTGAAACTTCTTGTATGAATAATTGAGATGTGAAACCCTTGTTGGAAGGATATTCTTGAGCCTTAATTCCTATATTGAGTGATTATTCATGTAGTTTACATTCTCTAGAACTTGTTTTAGCTCTTGGTCAAAATTACGTATGCATTTATGATTTTGAATATGATAGAGGCATTCTTTTCTATACCTTTTTACCCAAACAAAACGCACAACCATCTATCCATTGCCTAACCATTATTGAGCCTGCACTTCCTTCATTTTGTCTACCATTTCGAGTGTTTTAAGCAACAATGTTAATTGAGTTGATTTGATTTCGACAATTATGATTTCCTGATCTTCATGGGTCTTAATTGGGAATTTTACTTTTATTTCACTTTGAAAAGGGAAAAAAAAGAACAAAACAGAAAAGTAAAGAAATATTTCTTGGATATACATAAGCTATAGCAGTAAAATAAAGTTGAAGAAAGTATTCCCTTAGTGGTAGAAGGTTGGGATTTGAACTTTCTTGTCTAAAACTAGATGTTATTTAACTCACATTTCTTTAGCTCTTGACACTTAATTTTACCTTTCTCTGTTCCACTTAGCCTTTCCATCACTATAACCTTAAAAGTCCTCTTGATTCTTTACATGAATTCTGAATAGTAGTGGAAATTTTAGAGTCATTACAAACTTATGGTAGAATATTTGCTGCTTGGATGTTTGAGAGAAAAGAACCCCAGTGAGGAGAGATAAGCGAATCAAACACTTATATCCTATGAGCAAATCTCTGCTGTTCATGCATTTAGTGTCAATTGCACCTTGTATCTAATTACTTGGCATTGTTCATGTTATCATTTTTGTAAAAGATTTTGATCGATTAGCTCTTGAGATCACTTTTGAACATGCTAGTTTCTTTAATTGTAGCTGTACTTTCTTTAGAATGATTCAAGTCTTTGTCTAGGAGTACAAAGGTTCAAGTGTGGGGGATGATAGAACCCAATCTTTATTTGGTTTTCTCAAGTGTTTTCTAATGTTTTGTAACAATTTTACCCTCATTATGCATGCATTTATATCCATTTGATTACATTGAGTCATACACTGCATTTTGCTGTTTAAGGGGTAAAAAGGGTCATTTTTCTCTCCTCAATTTTAATTGCCTTGATTTGTAATCAATTGGTCTTTACAGAGCTCTCTATTGTGATTTTCGGGCAATTGAAGAAAGACCCAAGAACAAAGATGGAGCATGGATGGAGACAAAATGTTACAAGGACCAAAACAAGAGTTTGGAGTGTTCTACCTCATCAAATCACGACATAGACTTTTAAGGTCGTGACCTGGATGCCCTTTCGATGAAGCTACACGTTTTGGACCTGAGTCAAGATTTCATCTCTCTGTCTTCTCAGGTCGCGACATGACACTAATGAGGTTGCGACCTAAGGCCCCTAAGTCATGACCTGAAACTCTTGAGCTCGTGACCTGGGTGTGTTAAGTGAAGCTGTGCATTTTGGAATAGATTTCTGAGCTTCTATACCTAAGGGGGGCAGCCACCACAAAAAGTCACTCTTCCATTCTGCAGATTTGCCTAGGGTTGAGCCACCATTATCTCCTCTCAAGTCTCCATTGATCCTACACCCAAAATGATAGCATACCAGGAGGTGTTGAATATGAAGATCATAAAGCCCAAATAATACTCCCTCAGTTAGAAGCCCAACAAGCCCTCTATAATGGTCAAGGGATTTATAGCTCTAGAATGCTTACATGGAGGAGGACATGGATCATTCCTTGGATGATGACACGGATACATACGGAGCTTAACGTGACATATGGAAGGCCACCCAAAAAACCACCATGGCATATATAAGTCATTGGAGTATGAACACTTGGACCTTAAGAAAGATAAGAGCATGTTTTAAGAGCCGAAAAGGAGCATTTAAAGCCAGTTTTCATATTGTTGAAGGCCCAACACAATTATATATGCATGGAGGAGTCCACTGGAGCTATAATCTTTTAAATTGGGGCCCAAATGCATTATGCTATGGACCAAATGGATGTCTAAAAGGCCCATTTATGCTTTTGGACGTGAATAGCAATGAAGGTCCATTTGGAAGGTTCAAGAAGATTCAAGAAGCATCAAGAGTGCTATTATTGACATTAATTAGGATTCTGTTCGTTTTAATTAGTTTCCTATTTTACAGTTTCCTATTTTCAAATAGCAGATTTGTTCTTGAAGTTTAAGTTATTTCCTTTTATTTCTATGTAAGAAATGATGCCTCCCATAGTCAAATAATCATTAATGAGGCATCATCCCTAGCATTTATGTCTTAAGATGCTGATTCTAGAGTATTCTATGGCTGCCTATATATAGGCTACGTTTTTTACTTAAAATTAAGACTTAGATGAATGAGAATTGAGTTTATTTCTCTTAGTGTGAGCTTTGCTTGCATCCTTGTATTCTCATAGTTTACTTCATGGCTAGGGTTATAAGAGACAGGTTCTCTTAAGGTCCTACCTAGATCAACCATCCGTTTGTTACTTGATTCTAGCTGGTCCGTATGTCTCCTCATATCACAAAACTTTTATTTTTCTTCATCTCTTCATTATTTTCTGTATTTCTGAACCGATCAAACCACTCCAACACTCTTCCTCTCTATTTTTCCAACTTCATTTTTAGCTTTAACCATGGCTGTTCATTCCTAGACCGATTGTGATTGGTTTGAAGGCATGAGAGGCTAAACTCGTTAGCCTCTTGGTGATGGAGAACGAAGCTTGAGCTCATGTCACATCCCACATTTTGGGCCTAGAAGTATTAGAATTAGCTTGAAATGGTGATAGAGGAGCATGGCATGATCAAGCATCAAAGGAAGACCAAAACACGGAGCGTGGAGCCCAAGCTAAAAGATGGAAGTCCAATATTCTAAAAGACCCATTACAAGGCATTGCAGGCCCAATGACAAGAGCAAGGACCAAATCTATGAAAGAGGTGCTGAATTGTTTGATAAAAGATCTTAAAGAGTTAGAGCCCATTTATTTGGAAGAAGCATCCCTCAATCAGCCCATCAAGGGTCCAAACATGGTGATTACATTGCTAGAAGCCAAACAAGATGATGTACAAGGCCCATGTGCAGTCCAGATTGAAGAATTCACTCAAAATACCAAGTGACAAGCATGTGCCTTGGAGGAGGAGCATAAGTGACGTCCAAGAATATTCAAGAAGCATCAAGAAGGCGTCTTTATGTATTAGTTATGGTTTAATTTCGTTTTATTTAAGTTTCCATTTTTATTTGCATTAAATAAGGCCTTTTGGTCAAAGATTGCATAAGAATATTTTAGGTTAGTTTCTTATTTTTAGGTAGCAGCCTTTTTCATCAAGAAAAGGAAATTTCCTATTTCCTTTAGCCTTAATTGGTGCCAACCAAGATAGTCAATCATCATTAAGGCACATTTATGGCATTTATGACCTAGGGTTTTTTGATTCTAGATTGTTCTTTTGCTGCCTATGTAAGGCTACGTTTTTTGTAATTGGGCATCAGATTTGAATGAATGAATTTTAGAGAATTTTATTTCTCTTGAGTGAGCTTTGCTTGCCGCCTCGTATTCTCATGGGAATACTCGACTGTATTAAGGACTGATCATCCTTGTGGTGTCTCCATGGCTAGGGTTGTAAGAGACAGGTTCTCTTAAGGTCCTACCTTCGATCGTTCGTCTAGTTTCCTAACTTGTTTCTAGCCGATCCATATTCATACCTTATATCAAATGGGTAGACCTAGAGGCTCCTTGGAGGGACAGAGGGATTCCTAAGGACTAAATCGCAAAGAGAAAGTTTTCTAGGACTGAGAAAAGAGGAAGTTAGAGACTCAGAAGAAGTCTCAGGGCCTAGGAATGAGAAATAGAGATGAATGTAGGTCAATAGTTATGTTGGAGACTTCAATGAGGTGAATTTTGATGTTAAGTCAAACTAGGGGCAAAATCATAATTTTGCAAAGTTTTGGGCTGGTAAGGGTAAAAATGAAAATTATGCCTGAAAATCCCAGAAAATGGTTAAGGCTTGAACGCTTCAGAAAAATTTCAGAAAAATGGGAATAAGGTTCAGAGGCCAATATGAGACTAAAAATGATGAAAATATCCTTGGAAGAAATTTATGGAATTCCCAGGGTTTTGACTTATTTGGAATATCATTAAAAATGAATTATTTAAAGTATAGGGAGGCCTCAGATAATTGGAAGAAAATGGGGGAAGATACTTGAGGAATTATCACAGGTTTTAAAAATGGTTTCATCCCCAGAAAGCGAAAAGGTTGGCTTTAATGGAATTTAAAGCCCATTTATACACTATCCGGAAAAAGTCAAAGTCAAAGGTCTAGAAGTTGACTTTGGACTTAAAAAAACTTAGAGGAATTTCCTATGATGGATAAATAGTAGTGGTACCTGGAGATAGATTCTCAGAGTTGTGGACCGGCAGAAAGAATTCGGCCAAGTTCACTCTGAAATAAATATTATTAATTATTTAATTATTTTAATGGAAGAACAAGGGAAGAGCATCACTCTCTCTTTGGACATATTATATAATGCCATGTGGATTTATTTGAGGAGAGAAAATGGTGCCATAACATGTCCTAGTGGTCCTGGGAAAGTTAGGACCTGAAAAAGTATCATATACAGTACAGAATGGCAAGATAGGTGGAGGAATACCTAAGGGTTGTATTTTGCACGAATTTTATATTAATGTTCTCCCTATTTTAATACCAAAATGATGAAGGAATATGAAAGAGACAAGTGTACGGTTAGATGGGAAAAGAAGGTATTACATGTATGGCTGGATGCAAGACACGTGTAAGACGACGGATTACAAGCATGTGGATTCATGATGTAAGCATGATGTCATCAAGATGATGTAAGCATAATGTCATGGGACACTTGTCACCACAAGATTAAAAGAGAAAATGGACAACCCAGATCAAGCCACGTATTTTTAAGATTAACAGCCCAGATTCAATCTTGTTTGCTATAAATACCCCCTCCCCTCCCTCATTTTCGTCCTAACCTCATGGAAACCTTGGGGAAGCTCTGGCAAAATAGTTTCTAGAGAGAGAGAGAAGAGGGAGAAAGAAAGGCAAGTGGTCCCATGCAAGATCAAGTTCTAAAACAAGGCTCTTGTTGTTGAGCTTGATTATAGATTTTAATTATTTTTGAGAGCTTGGAACCCTTGAGAGAGGTGCTGCACGAAATTGTTAAGGATAGGGGAAGATGAAATTGATGTTAGAATAATATTCAAAGCCTTGAAAAGAACACGAATCAAGTGGTTTTATGCTGAAATTGGGTTGAATTTCATGATTGTGTAACTTGAGGAAATGTTTTGGCCAAACTTGGTTCTTGTGCCTAGGATGTGATTTTGATGATTCCAATGTGTTTAAAATGAAAAATTGTGTAGGGATAAGATGAAAGAATGAAGTTGGAAGCATTGGAATCAAAACTGAAAATTAAGTGGCAGATTTCGGTTTTGGCCTAAGACCAGGGGTAGGAGCTGGATTTTGATGAATCTAAACTCATATTTGGATTCCTTGAGGAAAAATTGTGTAATATTGGCCTAAGGAAACAATTTTTACAAAGCTAGAACACTATATTATAAATTAAGGAAAAAGGGATTAAGTTTAAGGACATAAGTCTTCCATGTTGTGTAATTCTTGGTCCTAATGAGTAATGTGACTATTGTGGCTGTGATTAGGACCTTGAGGCATCCAAGAGAAGGTTTGGATGTTGTTGAGTAGGCAACCTTAATAGTTGAAAGCAAAAGAGAGTAAGAAGAAAGCTTAAGGACACAAGATAGCAAACTTTACCTTACTCTTATGTGCTTGGTATTTGCTTGTACGTATGACATGTTTTGTGTTTATATGGTTTTATGAACTTAAGCAATGTGATTGTAAATATATTTGAAATGTTTCATAGGCCTATGTGTTTTATAGTTAACATGTCACTATGTTATAGAAATGTTAAGTTACAAGCATGTAATGAATGCCAAGCTTGCCATGTATGTTTGGGTGGTTATTATTTGTTGCTGAGATTCTCCCAAATCTCACCCTCCCTTAACCAGCTATAGTAGGTCAAATGATAAAGAGAAGGCATGTATGAAGAAGGGCAAGAAGATAGAAGCAATGAAAGTGGAGAATTTACATGTGTTTCAATGTAATGATTGACATTGCTAATTATGTAATTAATTGTGAATATGTCAAGCATGAAATGTGATGTAATGTTTGATGTATAGTGTAATGACATGCAACTCAAAGTATATGAATGAATGGGAATCCATAAAACTAGTTGTTTCATGTTTAAACGAAGGGAGAATTAGAGTAAGAATTGTTTGATGGATGAAACATAGGTCCTAGAGCAGTCAGTTTCTAGCTCCTGTTTAACCTACCAAATGAAGAGTTAAGGCATGAAATTTGGCATGATTAAAGTACACATCCTGAGCTTTAAAAAAAGTGGTAGATCACTTAAAACGGATGTGTGTTCTAAGAGTTATGACTGCTCAAAATTGGATGAAAAATCTGAAATTTAACTAGTGAACAGTAACTCGAGAACCAATCACAAAGTTCAATCTACTGACTTGGTTAGTGAATCGCTTGAACCGTAACACTTCCAAACGCGTACTCTAAGAGGTTAAAGGAAGGATGTTTCATTTTGGTATCAAAGCAAAGGTTCTGGCAGTTGCTTAAACATAACAGAGTTTTAGGTAAAAGCTCTGACAGAGGTTTAACAGAGCATTGGTTCAAGTAAAGCCTGGTATGAGTGAAATCCCTATGTAAGAAAGTGATGGGTTATTAGGATTGGTCCAACTATAGTTATGAGATTGAGGTGACTTCTCCAGGGGAAATGGACATAGAGGAGAAGTAAGGAATGACATAAATTAACCTAAGAGATAGGTAGTCACTGTTAAGAGACTCCCCCTTAGGAAAGGAATGGTTGAGCTGAGAAAGCTTAATTGGGGTATGAGTCAAAGCCAAAAGACTTTCCCAGAGGGTAATAGCTGAGAGTACAGTAAGTGTGGTAGGGGTAGAAGTCTATACCCTAATAGGGAAGCAGGATGACAACCTAAACCTTAAGTAATCGATGTGACCTTGATAGAGGCAAGGTAACAGGACAAGTTGCTTGAGGTTTGTTCAAATCCCTGAATAGAGGTAGACTAAGAGGGATAGAGATTAGATGATACTGAACAAAAAATTGATGATGAGTTAGGTGCCTGACCTAGACACAACACAGTAAGGTGATTAAATATTCGCTATGTGATGTGATCAGTTTATGATGATTAATACCTGACCAAAAAAATGATTGGTTAGAAGATAAAGGAAATTAGAAAGAGTAGAGTCAGGCAAGATCCCTCTTGAAGATAGAGTTGAATGAAAATAGATGAGAAGGTGATAGCTGATGGTTGCGTCGAGAACTGATATATAGAAAGAGATAAGTAAGTTCCTGATGATGCCTAAAGCCTCATGATGCTTAGACGTATGGTGATGTTTGGGACTAGTGAGTATTCCTTTATGTCCCTAAGACATCAATGAGACGTGCGACTATAGCACTTAGGCTAGTAAGGAATTTAAAAGGTGAGATTCCTATAGACGGGTGCCACTGCCATAGTGATCGAATGAGTCAGGTCGAGAGGATTCCCTAATAGGGATACGATATGAAAAGAAAGTGCCAGGATGGAGACTAAACAACTGACCTGTCTTGGCCATAGAGTGTTTCAAAAAAAATTTGGGAGGTGGTTCTCTGGCTTAGGGTTGACGTCGCTTTATTGGTTGCAAGCTATTCTCTAAAGAGGAAGTGATTCTCCAATACAAGGTTGACACCACTCTATTGGGGGTATGTTGTTCTCTGAAAAGGGAATGATTCTCTGACATGAGGTTGACGCCGCTCTACCAAGAGTGAGCTGTTCTCTGAAAGGCAGGAAGATTTACGAAGTTAACCTTACCCCAATGGGAACCAAACCAACCAAGAATAAGAAAAGGATGAAAAATATGAGAAGATGGCAGAGATGATTTTTCAAGACCTCTCCTTGTAAGATGAAAAAGAGAATCATAAGATATTACAGATTGGCATGGGTACAATGACAAGCCCATAGTTGTGAGTCAATGGCCTAGAGAATTAAAGGGTACAATGAAAGGGAAATGGCCTGAGGTAACTAAAACTTAAGAGAAAATGAAAGATAGGAAAGATGAATGATTCTGGAGTTGACAAAAAGGATTAAGTAAGGCCTAAGAAGACAATACTGGATTTGTGATTGGTCTTGGGAAATAATCAGTCAACTTAACAACTGAGGATAGGTGACTAATTTCTTAACTCAATCCACTGGTCTAAAGGCTCCAAAATAGTGGACATGACTTTGGGTAGAATGGGAAAAAATCCAAGGTCACAGTAGAGATCCTGAAGAGGCTTACGGGAGAGCGCAGTAGCTCTCAAGGTCATAGTAGACCAAGCTTAGAGGAAGGTTATTAAGCCATAAGGGTGGTATCTCTTTAGAGTGTGAGAATGAGATGACCGGGGATGCGTCTAAGATGAGGAAACCTCCTCAGGTTGGTTGCTTAATACAGAGAGAGTATCCTTGACTTTTCCACAGATATTATTATTGTTGAATAGGCCAAGCTCAATTCTATTCTGGTCAAGAAAAGAAAGTGAGGAAAGTAAAAATTAAGGGAACCATAAGCTGTAAGTCCCGAAGGTTACGCTTAAACTGATTGTAAATCTGTGTTTAGACTATTTTATTGTATTTAGATTGGATGATGTTAATGTTGATTAATCTATATAATATTTCAATTTGAATCTTTGTGTTCAGTTTGATTTTCAGTGATTATTGTTGATTAGTCTGTGTGCTTGGTTTCTGTGCTTGTCGATTGACATTCAGAGGGCATTTGCATCATCCGTTCTTCTACACTCTAAGTGGTCTTTAATAGTGTCTTAAGAGATGTTAATTAACTTTGATTAACGTGAGTTTTCATCAATTAAGACAGTAGACCCAAGTGATTTGCTTGGGGTTTTCTTTAGATTTAGAGGTTTTCAAAAACTCCCAATCATTTTAAAGAGTAGTGATAACTGAGTTTTCATCATCAAGAGACTATTTAACCATAATCCCCTTTTAATCCAAAACATTTCTTCATTCATTTAAAATACCAAAAACAGTTAATTTTCTGCACTTTTCATTTATTGCACCACCTCAAACATTTGAAACCCCCTTTTTCTTCACCCAAATTTACAATGCTTTTGATGACCAATCTAGACTAGGATTTTCAATAATAAGCTCCTCGAGAAGAACGACTGATTGCATCCTATACTGTATTTTTTTCTGGTGCAATTCACTTTCTTGATGATCCGGAAGGTGACAATCCGGCCTTGATCACTAGGCCTATGGAAACTATGAAAAAACTCTTGTAAAATGAATTCTAGAGAGAGAAAAAAAAGGAAAGAGAAAGACTAAGTGATTCTATGTAAGATTAAGCTCTATAACATGGTATGTTTATGGTTTTTGATGTAGTTTTCACTACCCTTATTGTTGTTAAGCTTGGTTATGAATTTTAATAGTTTTTGGGAGCTTAAAACCCTTGGGGGGTATGCTGCACGAAATTCTTAAGTGTAGGGGAAGATGAAATCGATGTTAGAATAATGTTTAAAGGCTTGGAAGGAACATGAATCAAGTGGTTTTATGTTGAAATTGCTTGAATTTAATGATTATGTAACTTGAGGAAACATTTAAGCCATGCTGATTTTAATTTCTTATGATTGGATTTTGATGCTTTTGATGCTTTCAATGAGTTTAGAATGAAAAATTGTGTGGGTTAAAGATAAGAAAACAAATTTGGAAGTATTAGAATTGAAAATGAAAACTTGGACCCTAAGTGCATATTGTTTGACCAATTGGAATTCAAAGGGAAGGAGTTGGATTTTGATAAATTCAAGTTCATATTTGGATTTCTCATGAAAAATTGTGTGGGAAATAACTAAGGGAATTATTTTAAAGGCTATGGAAAAGAAAGTAAAATTTTTAGGTTAAAGAAGAGCAAGTTTAAGAGGTAAGATGATTAATGGTTTTTCATAGTCTTAATAGACTGGATATTATCGTGTATTGTGAATTTAGGACCATGAGACACCAAGAAAGAGGAATGAAAAGACTATTCAAGCAATCTTGGTAGTTGGAAAGTAAAGGGAGTAAGAAGAAAGCTTAAGGATAAAAGGTAGTAAACTTACCTTTATTGTGTGCTTGATGTGCATGCTTGAGTGTTGATGTATCCTACGTTGTTTGAAATTATATGAGATGCAAATGCTAGTAATATGCTCTGTTTTTTTTAATTGTTTTTCATAGCCATGCATGTTAATATGAAACATTGAGTATGAGAACATATTATAAGTAAGTATGAGCTAGATCAAGTAAGCATGTCATACACTTGCATCCATCTTGCATACATTGATGGTAATGTTTACTATTAAGATTCTCTTGAATCTCAACCTCCCTTAACCAACCATAATAGGTGCAAAGGGCATGGGAGAAGAAATCAAGAAGTGAAGCAAGGAAGAGAGGAAAAGAATTTAAGAAATGTATTACATTACATTGCATAATTTGTATGTTAATGTATGATATGAACATGCCATTAATGTTATGTAATGTTAAATGATGATGATGGCAAGTATAATTGACTTTGATAATGTATGGAAATAGTTTATGGATTAATGGAATGAGATTATGCATGGAAAGAATTAGTCATAAATTATTAATGCAAGTTAGAGGGATAAAGCATCCCTAAAGGAGCCATGAAATAGTGATAGAGTGGAAGTAAGGCAAATGATTGATTCTACTCATGAAATTTGTTATGCTTAAAGTAAACATCTAAGCTTTAAAAAAAGTGATAGATCACGTCAAATGGATGTGTGTGCCAAGAGTTATATACTTGATCAAAGTTGGGGCAGAAAAACTAGAAAGTACAGTTTTTACCAGGTTTAAGTCCAATTTTATATCTTTACCCCATAGAGAACTAAAATATCTTCAAATAGAATTTTGAACCACCTCAATACAATTTTTTTATAATTAGTTATGATTTCTTAAAGTTGGATTAAAAATCTGAAATTTAACTAGTGAACATTAATCCAAGAACAAATTGTAAATTTTCAATCCATAGGCTTGTTTCGTGATCCACTTAAACCATAACGCTTCCAAATGCATACTAAAGAGGGTTTAAGGAAGGACGTTTCATTGTTCTCTGAGTTTCACTTCAAAAGTTGTTTCATCTACACTTCTATTATAATATCTGACGCTCATTCAATCCTAAATTTCTTACTTTTCATATTAGAATTAACAGGATATGACATTCATGAAATACAGAGTTGAAGCTATGTGTAGAGATATTTTATTATCACACCACAACTTTGCCAGTAATGAACTTTTGAGACCAACCTCCTTTAATAATTGATATATCCGTACTATCTCACACACAGCTTGTGCCGTTACTCTATATTCTACTTTTACACTAGATTAGGATACTAAGTTTTGCATCTTGCTCATCCAAGACACTGAATTTCCACCCATGAAGACATAATATCCTATAGTGGATCATATAATAGCTTTGGATTCACCATGATCCTTGTAACATTTCTCTTTTTAACTATATAAGATATCAAATGGAAGCAAAAAGGAACCACATTTTTTGGCCTCAAGATTTACAAATCAAGTTTTCAAATATTTCTTCTCGGGTTACTATTCACAAGGCAACCCTAAAATTTTTACCAACTTTGATAATTCATAACTAGTTCTAGAAAAATCAAAATAAAATAGTTCTAAGTTCTATTTGAAGCTCTATCAATTGTCTATATAGGAAAAATACTCACAGGTCTCATTATTTTTTTTTCCATTCAAGCTCCATATTTCCTATAAAAAGTATTGTTTATTTGGTAAATTTTTCTTTTTCTACATTTGTGCTATAACTTCAAAAATTTATAACTTTTCATACATAGCTCAAAATTATGTGATCTATTTCTATGTTTAAAGTTTAGGATGAGTACTCTTAGCTTGCTAAATTTCATAGCTAGATTCGCTCATTTGCTCAAAATGTCATGCTCATTATGTTATGGCATTTTAAGCCATTGTCTTACCCATTTTTTTATGCCATTCTTTAAGTGTTTCATACTATGGTCATGACTTATAAACCATTCATCATGCATATCAATGCATACTTATAGTATGACTATATTTACATAAAAATAAATTCATTAACTCATAGTCATCCATGTTAAGTTACAATTCATACAGCTTAAATCATAGGTTTATAAGTAAACAATTGCAAGAATATATAATATATATATATATATATATATATATCTTTGGGTGTTCTAAACGCAAGAATATACTTACTTTTCAATATAAGATGCAAAATATATTGTCTTCTTGCTTTGTGCCATTATGCTCATCATGTACATTGACCTCATTTCTGGATTGTTTGATGTTTTCTGGACTTTTTGTGGACACATGGAGGCATATGTGCCCTCCTTTCCTTATTTTATGTTTATGCAATTAAAGTGTCTATTATTGAAATGAGAAAAAAGTTAGAGCACACATAAGTAAAACATAAAATATAAAAATGATATTGTAACTTACAAAATGGCCAATTACAGCTTCACATGTAGAAATATATATATGAAGTTGTAATACTGACGAATCTTATCAACAATCCTTTCCCTATTTCCATCATGACTATTATCATAAATGGCCACAACTACCCTATCATTACCCTTGCTAATATACTTAAATAAGTATTTAATAGCTTATGACTGGTTACACTTCTCAATATTGTTATGATCTTAGAACATTGTCAACAATAAAGGATTGCATGGTACAACAAAATGATCATCTAATCGAATACCTTTTATCTCTACACTCTTTCCATCATCTCTCCTTCTATATGTAGGAAAACCATCATCATCAATTGTGGTTATGTCAATAAACTTCTTTGGGAAATAGTTGCTACACTTGTTATTTTTCATGCGAGGTGACTTACTATACAAATGACCACATGGGCGATGAACCATAAATTTCTTTACCAACTCATACAAATCAGGATTTAAATGCTTATCTGGTATCTCTACAGAAATAACATTATCTGCATCACTTACATCTTTCAATTGATCTTGTTTATAAAGGAATAACAGAATGTGTGCATGTGGTAGCCCTCTCTTCCGAAGCTTTATAGTATAAATACCTACAAAAAACAATATATACATATATAATATTTTATATTAAAAATCCCAAAAATGCTTAATCATAAAGTCTCGTACCTGCATGTGCTTTACCAAAAAGTTTTTTTCTTCTTAATCATTGACATCAAAGCTCTGAGTTTCACATGGAATACCTTAGAGAGAATGTCTAGCCTATTTTATGACGATAATGAATTACTATCATAACATCTTATAATCTCTAGCAAAGCTGGATTACATATAAAGGTTGTGAATATATTTGTATAGCCAAAATATCTGCAAAAAGCCATTGCATCCTGATAATTTCCAAGCGTATAGTGTGCACCACCTATAAATGAAGATGGCAAAATAACATGCTTCCCAACTAATGAAGTATTTCTTTCACCACTTAGCAAAGCATTTGTTAAACCCTGACACAAATCAGCTCTAAGTTCTTTTTGGTGTGTTCTGAGCCATCCCAATCGCTAGGATTCAATCATTATGTAACCATCAACTATTAATTGTTGAAATAATTTCCCAGCATGTAATAACATTGAGATTTCATTCTTTCTTGATATTAATCTATATGCAAAAAAATTTTCTCATACTAAGCATCTTCTTCTTCTTTGTTGTAGTAAGAGTCTCTTTACAATGTGGAATATCATCTCTGTAACTATCTTTACCTTTAGAAAACAAAATTGGATATTGAAGTAGGGGATATGGTGCATGCAACTCATCAATCCTCTGAGGAGACCATAATAACTCATGAACCATGGCATATCTTCTACTAAAGTTCATGTCAATATCACCTACAATAAGGGCAGCCACCTTAGATGCACATGGCAAGTTATAACAACCATCTTGATGTCTATTACTAATTAGACATAACTTAAGCTCTAAGTATTGCCAATTTTTTATCATTGATGAAGCCAATTAGTACTGATTAACAAATAGATTAACCTCATCAAGCACCTTCTTTATTTCCTCGACTATTGCAGGATCAATTTTACAGTCCTTTAAATGCTTGCTATCTAAAACATGTGTCAAAATGACATCAACAATTTGAATTGTTTTCAAAACAACTTGGCAAACATGAAATAATAAAACATATCTCCATGAAATAAAAAAAATAGAACTATATTTGAAACTAACCTTAAAGCATCTATATGTTTAGATACTTCATGCTTAGTGTCATAAATGTATAGCTGTGAATATACAGGTTTTAATCCCTGTGGTGGCAATAAACTATGAATTTTGTGATGATTCATCCCAGATAGAATAAATACGTATGGGGCACCTCAGTAATTTTTTGAATGATCCATCTTTCCACTCATAGAAGTGAAAGAAAAAAAATATTATTATATGATATTATATTGGAATGAAAATTCTTTGAAGTAGAAGATTTCTTATCAAAGAACAAATCATGCAAAATTTTAGGGGATGTAGTCATGAGTAGAAGTTGGACTTTCCCTTTTAAGCAACACATTGAAAATTTAGGAGTGGTTGTCGATTTGCTATTCCCAAGTTTTTCATTGAACCACATCATTGCGCCGCATGATTCACACTTATAAGTGGGATCTTCTTCATCCATATAATCTGAAAATAATATACAGATGTTAATAGTACTTATTGAGAATTAGGTAGATATAAAATAGGATTAGTATATTTACCCCTTCCCTATGGATGAATGTGACATGTGAAATTCAGATGCCTCTACCTCTTGTACATGATTGTATGTTATCATATCACCACATATCTCCTTAAACCGCTTTTTGGGGAATAAACTTTATGGAAAATGACATAAAAAAAGTTGAAAATTGTAATATTCCAATTCAAGCACCTAAGAGATTAAAATCTCAGGGGGAAGTAGTGCCTGATCTGGTATTTTGTAAATGTAGTTAAATGACTAAAATGTCCTTGTATTAGCTTTTTTTAAAAAAAAAATATCAAACTTGTCATCCCCAGTATATTTCTTGTGATTGGTTGTTCAACTCTTTTCATTGTCAATTTACAACTTGTTAATAAACTTTTTGATACAAGGATATTTTTGTCATTTAACTATATTTGTAAAATACCAGATTAGGGGTAACTTCCTCCCCTAGGATTTTGACCTCTTATGTGTCTAAATTGGAATATTGCAATTTTTAACTTTTTAGGTCATTTTTCCTAAACTTTAAAGTAGATCATTTTTGCTCTGAAAAATAACTTTAAAGTTATTTAAGCTAATTTTTGGGGAATAAGCTTTTTTATGAAATTTCTAAGTCCTCAAAATTCATATTCTATAATTTTTCCCAATTTACTTAGGCTTGAAATAATTTTAGATAAATTTCTCTTTTATGCTTATCCTAAGCCAGAAAATTTAGGGTATTACACAAACTACTATTATTCAAGAAATAAAAAACATAACAATCACTTGTATTCCAATCGTGTGATTGGTTTTTTTTTTTTTAAAAAAAAAAAACCAAGCAACATATGCTTGCCATTGACATAAATAATGAATCAATACCTCAGTATAGAAAGTAGATTCTACTTCTCTTAAAAGTACCTCTTTCTGATACCATTTTAAGTCATTTAAAATATGTCAATAAAGTAAAAATTTATTTACTAAGAACACATACTCATTGAAAACATAAAAAAAATCAACATTAATTACTTACTTCTATTCACAATCTTATATCCTGTATCTGATTTTTTTCCCTCAAATTTTACACACACCGTGTTAAGATAAAACACACAATGAATCGGATATTATCTGACATCTAAAATATCTAATGATGTCAATTGTTTTATATGACTTGTGCAACTTATTTCCTTATAAATCTTTAGAGTTTATATATACACACACAGCTATCACAATATTCTAGCATCACCAGTACATAGTTTCTCTAAAAAATATATAGATATTATAGATTTATATACACACACAGCTATTATAATATAGTTTCTCTAAAAAATATATAGATATTATAGATTTATATACACACACAGCTATCATAATACTCTAGCATTGCCAGTACACAGTTTCTATGAAAAATATACAGATATTATAGATCTCACTATGATTCTGATTATAAATGTCGCTTTAACAAAGTCAAATAGCAACAGACCTTGAAATATAGATGAATCTATGCTGCTAGTTACATTGCCTGAACCAAAATCTTTAAGGGAAGGTTCTATTTCATTGAAGTTCTGCATCGATTATGATGTAGAAAAAAATAACCCTCTAATACTTTTTCTACTGACACCTTTAAAAGCATAAGCAATTTGATATCAAAAAATTTGAAGACATGGTCAAACTATTTTAAAAACTCCTTGAACAAAATAAATTTATGTTTAAAGTTTAATATATTACTTGGACTACTTGTTGCTGCTTTTGCTAATATGGCAAAAGACTATTGCTTGTTCAAAACTAAAGAATTTTTTGCACCATAGTGGGGACTTATAACATTCTCTCCACTATTGAATTGCGTAGTTGAGTGTCGGATTTGTTCATAATAATAGTCATATAAGTAATCTATTTTATTCCTCCTCTTAAAGCCACTCTCCTTCAATTGAATATAACCTGGTAATATATATATATATATATATATATATAAATGAAGCTGCCATCAGAACTCAGAGTAAAAATAACAAAGGCGTCAACGTAACTAACTCATATAGAAATTACCAGTTTCAATGTCATTATCAAACTTTAAATTTAGATTGGATTACAAATTTGTCATAACTCCCAAAGCAATTGCTCCTCCTCTATGTTTACATGGTGCAGATCTACTAATGGTTAGTACAGAGTTTGGTTGAGAGTTCTTTATAGAATCCTGTATCTTAGAATGTATGTTCTCATTTCCTTTCATGTAGCCAAACTTGCCATGATGATGATAATTATATCTAGCTAAAAACTCAGAATAATAAACATTATGATGCGTTTATTTGAAGAATACAATGGCATTTTGCAAACGTAGTAAATTCCCTACATACCAGAAGTTTGACATGAATCCTTAAATGAATCTTGTGATCTCTACGTCTCTATGATATTTGTCCAAGCAACTCATTCCCAAGCTTCAGATATGTAATAGGAACTTAATAGTCACCAGAGTAGCCAACTATTGTATATTGTTACTACTACTCCCAGAAATAAATAAAGCTTATATGATGATTAAATTTTGAATGTGAATATGATATAATATAGCAGAACTATTGCGATGAATGTAAAAATACAATAACAAACCTTTGATCTAACCTTACAGTAATCGAAGACAGAAATATAGATTTCAGATTACTATCATTTACGTTATGGAAACTAATATGACCCTAAAATTTCTATCAACATACCCACGTGATATCAAAAGTAAGCCAATAAAGTGTAATGCTACATGATAGCATACAATATGGAGGTCATGAAGCCGAAGTAGTACTCATCCAATTAGAGGCCCAACAAGCCCTCCAGAGTATTCAGGAAATTTATAACTCAAGAATGCTTACATGGAGGAGGACATGGATCATTCCTTGGATGATGACATGGACACGTGCGGAGCTTAATGTGACATATGGAAGGCCACCCCGAAAGCCACCATGGCATATGAGTCGTTGGAGTATAAATACTTGGACCTTGAGAAAGACAAGAACATGTGTTCTAAGAGCCCAAAAGGAGCATTTGAAGCCAATTCTTATGTCATTAAAGGCCCAACATAATTATATGTGCCTGGAGGAGTCCATTAGAGCTATAATCTTTTAAATTGGGGCCCAAATGCATTGTGTTATGGACCATGGGAGTTCCAGAACGTGATTCAACCATATTCAAGCCCAAATGGGTGTCTTAAAGGCCCATACATGCTTATGGACGTGAATAGCAATTATGAAGATCTATGTGGAAGGTCCAAGAAGCATCAAGAAGGCGTCTTTATGTATTAGTTATGGTTTAATTTCGTTCTTTTAAGTTTCCATTTTTATTTGCATTAAATAAGGCCTTTTAGTCAAAGATTGCATAAGAATATTTTAGGTTAGTTTCCTATTTTTAGGTAGCAGCCTTTTTCTTCAAGAAAAGGTAATTTCCTATTTCCTTGAGCCTTAATAGGTGCCAACCAAGATAGTCAATCATCATTAAGGCACATTTATGGCATTTATGACCTAGGGTTTTTTGATTCTAGATTGTTCTTTTGCTGCCTATATAAGGCTACGTTTTTTGTAATTGGGGATCAGATTTGAATGAATGAATTTTAGAGAATTTTATTTCTCTTGAGTGAGCTTTGCTTGCCGCCTCGTATTCTCGTGGGAATACTCGACTGTATCAAGGACTGATCATCCTTGTGGTGTCTCCATGGCTAGGGTTGTAAGAGACAGGTTCTCTTAAGGTCCTACCTTCGATCGTTCGTCTAGTTTCCTAACTTGTTTCTAGCCGATCCGTATCCGTACCATATATCACTACAGCTACAAAAGTCAGCAAATAAGCTGATCACATCTATCACTATGACTTTTCAATCGATCCCAATATCTTAAAGATACAATAATAGTAAAAAAGATCTTTAGCACAACAAAGACTCTAAGGTAGGTCAACAACCTCATGCATTCCTTACTGCATAAAACCATAAGTCACATCACTGACCTCATCATGATCATAAAAAAACAACAATGGCATAATTAAATTCTTCACTAATGCATAATGTAAACATTAAATTTAAACTACGTGTACATAACATATTGGAAATCCAAATATTAACATTCCTTGTATCCAAAATTGAATATTAAACGTACATATGCTATATATATATATATATATATATATATATTAACGGCAAGCTCTTCGACAAATATCAGGCAACTCAAATATGTGTTAATCAACATGTAAACATAACTAAAAGACAAATTTTGTTATATCCCGCCAAATTTGACCCTCGGAATAGGAATAGTAAATTAGACTGAGGGTCATATAGTAAAATAGACTCAGGGATGAAATAACTTTTGAGTTGATATCTGACTAATGTTTGCACTGATTTTTAAAATTATCGGTCCAGGAAGGGTAAAACAAAAAAATTTCAGAAAATTCCCAAAAAAATGATAAAAAGATAGATTAGAGGTTTTGGAACCTTATTTGAAGCCCTAAAAGGGAAAATGGCATAAAAATAAATTATTACAGAATTTTCTATAAATAGAGGTTTTTTGGAAAAAAAAATAGTGAAAAATTAGCCCGAAGTAATTATTTTAAATATATAGAGGCCTCAATAATTCTAGAAAAATTTTGAAAAAATCATTTAAGGATTTATTTGAGTTTATAAAATTAATTTTAGGCCCTGAAATTGTATGAATTAATTTTAGAATATTTATTGCCGAAATCTTATCAATAAAACCTGATTTCAGAGAAAATTCAAAATAAACAGTTGGGAGCTGAGATAAATTTCAAAAATTTTCAGGGGACCTTCCTATATTAAAATATGATTTTTAATTGAGAGAAATAAAATTTTGAAATTCCAGAAATTATATTGGAAATTAGAAAAAAAATGTTAGCTAATACGGCAAAATCGGGTAGAAAATTGTTTGGATATGTAAGGTGATGTTTCTTCTTTCTTTCCCTAGCCTATTGGACTTGATTTTGGGCTAGAAATGAACATTAATTTTGGGGCCCAAGTGGTGCATATGGTTATGGAATAAAATAATGCAAAATATCGCATGATTTTATCTTAAACATTATTAACCAAAAGGACACTTGTACACTTCCAGATTTTTGCAGCATTTTAAGGTGTCCACATGGCCTCTTCCTCTAGATTTTTAAAGGACACTTGGAGGCAAGAGAGGACCAAAATTTTGCCTATATATACCCCTCCCACAAGCCTTCAATTTCAGTTTTTAGACACCCAAAAGGGGGGAGGTTTTGCTATAGAAAAAGCTGACTTTGGGATCCATGTTCATGCAAATTTTGAGTAAAAATTATCAAGCAAGAATCAAGGACCAATTAGGGTATGTTCAAGCTTTAATTTGGTTATGTTTCTAGCTTGTTTCAAATAGAGTTTGGTGGCAAAATTCCAAGGTGTGTTACTGTCCAAATTTTGAAATAATGAGGAATGGTTAGGGAAGGATAGAAACCATGAATATGAGCTTGAAATAGCTTGCTTGGTTGATCTTTGGATTGATTTTTGGAAGAAACTTAAAGTTCCCTAAGTTCTATAACAATTCGAAAAATCATAGTTCATAGGATTAAAAATTGTTTTAGTTTAATTTGATATTCCAATGAGTTTAGAATGTGTTTTTGTGTGGGAATATGTCAAGAAAAAGTATTTGAAAGTATTGGAATAAAAAATAAAAATTATAAACCCAAACTATCTTCAATTCGGCCAACTCAAGTTCTTAAAGCTAGAGATTGTTTCAATGTGGTTTGATGATTCCAATAACTTTAAAAGGTGTTTTCTTGTGTAGCGAAACACTAAGAAAAAGTCAAAGAAAAGGGGGTAATAGAGTTATATTGATACGTAATGGTATTTCTTGTGTTACGGTTGATAATTTGGCATGTGTTTATGCATGGATTAATAGGCATTGATCAAGTGAACAAAGAGGAACAACAAGGAATCAAGAAGGTTGAAATTCTTGGATTAAAAAGAAGTAGCATGGAATTTACAATTTTGATGTTAACTTGCTTGGTTGTTACATGATATAATCCTTTGATTATATGCCACATGGTATTTGAACTTGTTTGACGGTAATGTGGTTGATTTGTTGCATGGTATGCCTTGGCATAATGTATTAATATTGGCTTGGAATGATTTGATATGATTTTTATTGGTAAAGAGGTAAGGAAATGTTTAATGGAATTGATTGTGACATATCTTGCATGTTTAATATTATTATTGTAATTTCTTTGCTATTGAGATTTTTATGAAATCTCATTCCTCTCAATGTATCAACAATCAATAGGAACCTCAAGTGGTGTGACCAAGGGCAAGGAGATGGTATTTTCATGAAGGAAATATCTTATGTATGTGCTTTGTAATTATTATGAATGGTTATGTGTTACTATGAATTATGTTAGAATATTGTATTAATGATTAAGGTTGCTTTACATGTGAGCAATTGATTAAAGAATCATATTTAAGCATGTGATGTGTGATTGGAATGGTTATATGGATAAAAAAAAAGGAGAAAAAGGCAAGAATTGCATCAAAAGGGGATAAAAATTGACTTTTTAAGGGCAAGCTTTGACCATACAATATTCTGTGCAAATGGATGAGATTTTGGATGAAGCTTAGCAAACTTAGAGATCATATTTTTAGCTTTAAAACAAGTGGTATTTAACTAAATTTGGAGTTTTGGATAAAAAGTTATGCCTATCCAAAGTTAAGCATAAATTCTAAAAAATTAAAAAATAACCATATGAACAGTACCCCTTTATACGAATTTTAGGATTAATTGCTGAGTTTTGGATAGCAATGAGTATTTTTTCCTCTAAATATCATATGAAGAGATTTAAGTAGAACTTGGAACTATTTCATTTTAATTTTTTTTAGAATTAGTTATGAATTTTCAAAATTTAACCTTTGTAAGGGATACAATGAATAGTAACCCAAATTTAAGAAAAGTTAAGATTTAAAATTTTCAAACTTAAAACCATAAGAAATGATTCTAAATGGTTTCAATTGAGATAAAATGAGGTACAGAAGTAAGGTGTGACAAATTTTCACTGCAATCAATGAAATTCAAACACAACTTAACCGTATAGTTATCTAACATGTCTAGATAACTCAGGCTTGAAAAATAGACATGCCAAATAAAGTGTAAAAACATAGATTGATTTATAAATTATATTCATAGTAATTTGACTCATAGGGAATATACATGCAACTAAAACTTTAAATCTAATTAATACTCTTTTTCGGTCACTACAATTTGTGAACTAAACTTCTATTATTGTCCTTATAAATATATTCTATTTGTATTACTTATATTCAACTAACTATTAAATGTGCATGTACCATATATATTGGCATCAATCTATCCATGAAGCTACTAATGACATAAATATCTTAATTAGTATTTGAATATAACCATAAGACAGATTTTTCACTACAATGAAATTCCAAGACTTATCATAAACAAATTCATACAAACCACCATTGTAACATCCTACAAATTTTAACCTTGAAGATTAGGGAATTAAAATAGACTAAGGGCCAGTTAGTGCAGAGGGGACATAGAACTTATAAGTTTTGAGCTGAAACATAGGCAGTATCTTAACTGATATTTTTGAAATATCAATTAAAAAAAGAACTGATTAGGAAGTTAGGTTAGAAATTCTCAAAAATTCCAAAAAAAGCGTGTAAAATAGAAGTAAAGGTCAAGGAATAGTGTTTGAGGTCCCAGAGGAATTATTAAAAGGAAAATAAATAAATATAAAATTTTCCATATTTTCAAAATTTTTTAGTTACATTGAAAAATAGTAACCAAAATTAATTATTTAAAGTATCTAGAGGCTTCAATAATTCTGGAAAAAATGTGAAAAAATTTCTTGAAGGAGAATCATAATTTATAAAGTTGTTCCTAACTTCAAATGATGAGGAGGTTAACTTTAATAATATTTAAAGTAGAATTATCATTGGTAGAATGCTGGTAGAATGTTGGAAATGGAATTTAGATAATTTTGGAGTGAATTAAATTCTGAAAAAAAAATCATGAAACTTTCCTATACTAAGAGGAGACTAATAGTGCATTGAAATGAATTTTCTGAGATAGTGGATTAGACAGGATACAGAAAAAATTCATCCAATACTGCACCGGTGATCAATGCAATGTAAGGATACCTGAGGAAGTGTATTTTTCTGCAAATTTTTCCAATCCAAATGGCCTTTGTGTCATGCCTAAATTGGCCTATTTTGGATGGAAAATATTTAATGAAAAATAAAATGGCTTTCTTGAAGGTGGTTAATTATGGTGATTAAGAAAGTTAACCAAAATTAGGCTAATTAATTTTGATATGACATAAGCAATTGACATCACCACCATGACATCATGTGGAAATGTGGCAAAATCACAAGCTTGAAGCACATTTTTATCTTTAAAATGAGTGACAATTCGTCTAGAATGGATATGTGTCCTAAGAGTTGTGTCATTCCAAAGTTAAGAAAAAATACTAAAAAATTAAAAAATGACCAAATAAACAGTAGTTTTTGGAAATTAATCTGGGCTTGGATTTGAAGAAAAATTGTCCAAATACTATTTTTCCTCAAATATAATCTAAAGATCTTCCAATAAAACTTAGAATCACTCAATTTTGATTTTTCTATAATTAATTATGATTTTTCAAAGTTTGGCCAAAATATGGGTTGATGTGAATAGTAACTCGAGAACAAAGTTTTTGAAAGTTAAATTTTTCAACTTTTGGCCATCATATATGTTTCCATTTGCTTCTAATTGGTTAGTTATTTGGTATAAATTGAAAGTGTTACAACCGTACTACTTAAATAGGGAGTTATATGATGTGTGTGTGTGTGTATCTTAAGCTTGAAAACAGATACACCAATTAAAGTGAAATTGGAAATCTAATTATTACTCTTTATTGGTCACTGTAGTTCGTGGATGGAAAATATTTAATGAAAAATAAAATGGCTTTCTTGAAGGTGGTTAATTATGGTGATTAAGAAAGTTAACCAAATTAGGCTAATTAATTTTGATATGACATAAGCAATTGACATCACCACCATGACATCATGTGGAAATGTGGCAAAATCACAAGCTTGAAGCACATTTTTATCTTTAAAATGAGTGACATTCGTCTAGAATGGATATGTGTCCTAAGAGTTGTGTCATTCCAAAGTTAAGAAAAAACTACAAAAATTGAAAAATAAACCAAATAAACAGTAGTTTTTGGAAATTATCTGGGCTTGGATTTGAAGAAAAATGTCCAAATACTATTTTTCCTCAAATATAATCTAAAGATCTTCCAATAAAACTTAGAATCACTCAATTTTGATTTTTCTATAATTAATTATGATTTTTCAAAGTTTGGCCAAAATATGGGTTGATGTGAATAGTAACTCGAGAACAAAGTTTTTGAAAGTTAAATTTTTTCAACTTTTGGCCATCATATATGTTTCCATTTGCTTCTAATTGGTTAGTTATTTGGTATAAATTGAAAGTGTTACAACCGTACTACTTAAATAGAGAGTTATATGATGTGTGTGTGTGTATCTTAAGCTTGAAAACAGATACAACAATTAAAGTGAAATTGGAAATCTAATATTACTCTTTATTGGTCATTGTAGTTCGTGCCATTAATAGTTTTTGAAAACCGTTGATTGGGTCTTGAATATCTCTTCCTTCTAATGACCTTGATTCAAATAATGCATATTGGGTATCACACATATCATTTACATCAATTGGAACATTTAGAATCATTTCTTATAGCCTTAAGTTGGAAAATTTTGAACTTCAAAATTTCTTAAATCGGGTTAATTCATTGTAACCCTAATAAGGGCTAAATTTGAATTCATAAAACTTCTAGAAAAAATAAAAATAAAATGGTTTCCACGTTCTACTTTAAAGCTCTTAGTGCCATCTTTAAGGGAAAATACTCATTCACCTTTAAAAAGTCAACTTTCATCCTCTTAAATTACCATTCTTGGTTATTCTTTCCCTCTCAATCCTTATAACCATTTTAGTCACATATACCATGCTAAAACATGATTCCTTGGTCAAATATTCACATACATATCACTTTTGATCATTAATACAAGTATTCAACATAATTTACAATAATCCATGAAAATTACAAACATTGTTTCAAGAGGCATAATAATGAATTATCTCCCAAAATGATCTCTTTTCCTTTATCTTTGCTTGATCCAACTCCTAATTGATGAATATTCAAACATAAAGAATGAGATTTCATAGAAATCTCAGTAGCAATGAATCATAATTATCATGCAATTATGCTATGTAAAACTATGCTATGATATCATATAAATAACATGTTCATGCAACATTCAATGTGCATATTAATTGCCATGGAAAGAGAACAATCATTCAAGCCATTGTACCGTTCTTCCATACATATTGCCAAGGCATGCTCAACACAGCATTCCATACATAATCACATAATTTGCTGAATCACATCATAGCAATAGGAATCAAACCACATAAACACATTTAAACAAGCAAGAAAGCAATTAAATTATGAGTTCAATGCTACCTCTTAATCACTTATTCAATTTGGCCTCCTTGGTACAATGTGCTCCTCTTTGATTTCTTGCAAAGTGCCTATCAGTCTAAGCATAAATACATTTCAAATTACCATCAATTCAAGCATATACACTAATGCTAGACATTAAACTCAATTAAACCTCTTTTTCCTTAATTTTTGACATAATTGTTTTCTCTTTGTTTCAACCAATCTCTTGAGACATTCCTACACAATTTTTCATGTAGAATCCAAATATCAAATCAGATTTAATAAAATCACATTCCTTTCCTTTCATCTTGACTTGGTCGAAAAGAGCAGTATTGAATTTTAAAATTTTCATTTTGATTCCAATGATTTTAAACACTTTTCCTTGGTGTTTCCCTACACTAAAACACCTTTTAAACTCATTAAAATCATCAAAACATTCAAATTGAAACAAACTCTAACCCCAAGAACTCATAGTGGCCAGATATAGGGTGTTCAAAAACACTAACTTTGGTTTTCTTCTAAAACTCAATCCAAACATCAATTAAACATGTAATTCCAAGGCCATATTCATGATTTCTATCTTTTTCTAAACCATCCGTAATCATAACAAAATTGGGCAGCATCGCACCTTAAGAATTGTCATGATATTTCAGTCAAAACAATCCTTAAATCTAACCAAGATCAACTTTAGACATACCTTAATGGATCCTTGCTTAAAGTTTGGTAGTTTTTTTGAATTTAGAGGGTTTTAGGTGCTGATTGGAGGTGAGTTTTCAATCTAGCAGAATTTCTCCTAACTTTTCTATTTTGGCCAAATTATACTCAAGAAGGGGGTATTTTGTCACATCCTGCAAAAATTGACCCTGGTAATGGATATGAAAAATTAAGTCAAGGGCTAATATAGAAGGTAGATTGGTTGACGAAGCCAAAGATGACATAAAATTCGGATAGGGCCTGGACTGAGATTTTTGAAATTGTCAATCCAGGAAGGGTAAAATGGAAAAAATTGGAAAAAAATTTAGAAAATTTCTGAAAAATAGTCAAAAGGTAAATTAGAGGTTTTGAAACCTCAATTGAGACCTCGAAGGTGAAAATGGTATGAAAACAGTGATTAATAGGATTTCTTGAAAACATAGGTTTTCGGGAAAAATGGTAGAAATTGAGTAAAATAATTATTTTAATATTTAGAGGCTCAATAATTCTGAAAAAAATATGAAATAATCATATAAATATTTATTGGAATTTATAAAGTGGTTTCAAGCCTTGGAAGTGCAGGAAATTATTTTAGAAAATTTATTTCCAAAAGTCTTACTAATAAAGCCCTATTCGGGAAAAATTCAAAATAAATAGTTAGAGGTGGAGAAAAATTCTAGAACTTTTTAGATTGCATTCCTATATTGAAAGAGGATTTTTCATTAAAAAAATGCAATTTTGGAGGTCTAGAAAAATTGTGAAAGGTTACAAGTGAATAATAACTGATAAGCATCAATATTGCTTAGAATTAATATAGTTGGGCTAAATTCTTAAAACTTTTCAGAGCAAAAGTGCACCCTACATAGGCCCAAGAGAGTTCCAAAAATTCATGCTAACCTGGCCCAATTAATTAAGTCCAATTAAGCCCAATTTTCACATAAAAATCAATAGAATATTCTTGGAATATAGACACATGGCATGATCAAATTTTTGGAGACACTTGATAGCAGCCATTTGGCCTCTTAAGTAGCCAAATATCATGCCAAAATGATGAGGGGGTGGCAGAATTTTTGTCTATAAATACCCCATAAAATACACAAAAATATGTGAAAATTTGACAAAAGAGGGGAGGTGCTGTCCAAGTGTTCTCTTAAGCTTTGAAAATGATTTTAATTAGGGCATTTGAAGGAGAAATTACTAAGCTTTAGTCAAGAATTCATCAAGGTATGTTTAAACTTTATTACGGTTAAGATTAAAGCTTGTTTTGGTTGGAAATTTGAGTTGTTTTTCAAGGTTAAATTGCTGCCCACTTCCAATCAAGGGAAGTATGTATTAGGAAAGGATAGAAACCTTAAAAAGGAGTTAGAATTATCATGTTTAAGTGGTGTTTGAATTAATTTTTGGAAGAAAACCAAGTTGGGGATATTATACACTCATTTCGGCCAAGAGGATTTTTGGGGGTAAGAGTTTGTTTTGATGTGTTTTAATGATTCCAATAAGTTTAAAAGGTGTTTCTGTGTAGGGAAACACCAATAGAAAGTGTTTAAAATCATTAGAATAAAAAATGAAATTATTGGAAAAGTATATACCCCTATTCGGCCAAGGCAAAATGAAAGGGAAGAAGTGTGATTTTGTTAAATCTGAATTGATATTTGGATTGTACATGAAAAATTGTGTAGGAATGAGCTAAAAGATTGATGAAAACAAAGAGGGATTAATTATGTCAAAAATAAGGAAAAAGAGGTTTAATTAAGCTTAATGTCAAGCAATTGTGTTTATGCTTGAATTATTGATAACTTGGCATGTGTTTATGCATGGATTGATAGGCACATTGCAATAAAAGGGAACCTAATTTTCCCAAAGAGGCCAAGTTGGTTCATCAATCAAGAGGTAGCATTGAACTCATAATTTGATTGCTTTCTTGCTTGTTTAAATATGTATGTGTGATGGGATTTATATTGCCATAATGTGATTGAGCAATTATGTGATTATATGTTGAGTGTGCTTTGGCAATATGTATGAGGAATGGCTTAATGGCTTGATTCTTTGCTCTCTTTCCATTGAAAATGGTATGCACATGAAATAATACATAATGATATTGACTTTATGTATACATGTCACATTTTTACATAGCATAGATTGCATGATGATTATGATTCTCTGCTACTGAGATTTCTATGAAATCTTACTCCTCATGTTCAAAATTTACCACTTAGGAGTTTGATCAAGCAAGGACAAAGGGAAGGAAATTATTTTTGGAGAAAATTGATTTATGTGCCTCTTTGAACTATGTTTGTAATTATTGTGGATTAGTATGAGTTACGGTGAACAATTGCATCAATGACCTATGATAATATGTATGTAAATATTTGATCAAAAGTTCTATTGTAGCTTTGAATTATGAGTAGAACAATGATGTGAATTGAAAAGGAAAAGAAAAATCAAGGATGGTGACTTAAGGGATAAAAGTTAACCTTTTAAGGGTTAAGTTTGACTAATGAGAATTTAAGCAATTGGATGAATCTGGATCTAAAATTTGACATGCTTATAGATCTCATTTTTACTTTAAAACAAGTGGTAATTCACTAAATTTGGAGTTTTGTACAGAAAGTTATGCTCTTCTAAAGTTGAGCATAAATCCTAGAAAATTAAAAAGTGATCAAATGAACAGTACCAGTTGGAACGAAATCTGGGATTAATGCATGAGTTTTGGATATCAATGAGTATTTTTTTTTTCTTAAAGAGCATCCCAAGAGCTTTCTATACAACTTGGAACCATCTCATTTCAATTTTTCTATAATTTGTTGTGAATTTTCAAAATTTGGCCTTTGTAAGGGTTTGAATGAATTGTTTCCTGAATTTAAGAAATTTTAAAGTTCAACTTTTTCCAACCTAAGGCCATAAGAAATGATTCCAAATGGTTTCAAATGAGATAAAATGAGGTACAAAAGTAAAGTGTGACATATTTATAATGCAAAAATCTGACCCTTCTCCCCACTATTGTGGCACCATTTTATGCCACATTAGGGGCCATATGGCCCTCATCAAATACCTTAAATTTCAGATCAAGCCAGGTGTCCTTTTTCTTGATTTTTCTTTTTATTTTTGGGCTTGAATTGGGCTTAACCCTCTTTAATTATTAGGCCATGGCTTGCACAAAATTTCTGGGCCCTCTTGGCCCAGTATGAAGCCTAAATCTGATTTGAAAAGGGAGAGAAAGTATGGTCTAATCACAAGTATCAATTTCTAACCAAAATTCAATATTTTGGTTACTATTTTCAAAAATAATTTTGGGCCTCCAAAAATTTATTTCTTTCCATCAAAAACTCCTTTTTATAGAAAAGCCCCCTAAAAAATTTTCAGAATTTATATCAACCTCTAACTATTTATTTTGAATTTTTTCCGAAATAGGACTTTACCGATAAGATTTCGGCAATAAATATTCTAAAATTAATTCCTATACTTTCAAGGCCTAAAATTAATTTTATAATTTCAAATAAATCCCTAAATAATTTCTTATTTTTTTAGGAATTATTGAGGCCTCTATATATTAAAATAATTATTTTTGCACAATTTCTACTATCTTTACCTGAAAAACTCTGTTTTTAGGAAATTCTGTAATAAGTTATTTTGATGCTATTTTCACTTTTTGAGCCTCAACTAGGACTTGGTGCTTAACAAAAGTTCACAAATATAGTACCTAATATCATTCTTATACCAACTTTATATCTAAAGGACAACAGACAGCATGAAACCCTCATATCTTCTCCTTCTTAATGGTCTTCAAGTCTTCCCAACAGTTTTGCAAGTGACATATTAATATCTGACACAAACCTAGTTTTGAGTTCACCACTCTTTTCAGCAACCATTTTTTGCTTTCCTTTATATGTGGGGAGATGGCATGATTTGAGAAATAGGGATTTCATTAGATCAATATGCTCGTCTGATTGCATTTGATTTGAGAAATAGGGATTTCATTAGATCAATATGCTCGTCTGATTGCATTTTGGTGTCATTTGCATATCATTTTCAAAAGGTCCTTTTACTCATGAGTGCCTTTTTTATGATAAAATTGTCATAATTGTTTTGGTGGTCAACTTGGCCTAAAAGATTAAAAGTCCTTACTAATTACTGCCTTTTTTAATAAAATTGTCATAAAATGGTTATTAATTGTATTTGTAACATCTCAACTTTTAGGCTAAAAGTACAAAGCCTGAATTAGAAGACTACTATTAGGGGGTAAACCCTTTTAATGTAAAAGTCCCAAAAATGTGAAGTCAAGGCGATTTCAACTAAACTGAAAAGTAGAAAGAGAATAGAAAAGCCAAAGGTTAAGTTAGACGCCTCAAAGAGATGTTTAATGAGGTTAAGTCCAAGTAATGATTAAATCGTAATTTAAGAAAGTTATGCCTAATAGAGGTAAAAAATGGAAAGTGTCACATCCTGAATTTTAGGCATAGATGTATCAGAATTAGCTTGAACTGAGAAGACTACCATACCCTTTTTGGTAGAGGTCCCAGAGATTCTTTGGAAGAACAGAGAGATTCCCAGGGACCAGATCACAAAAGGAAAGTTTTCTGGGATTGAGAGAAAGGGGAAGTTAGAGACTTGGATAAAGTCTCAGAACCGACGAATGAGAAATAGAAATAAATATAGACAAAATGTTAGAGGCCTGAATGAGGTAAATTTTGGGTTAAGTCAAACTAGGGGTAAAAACGTAATTCCATAAAGTTTTGGACTGTAAGGGCAAAAATGGAAATTATGCTTGAAAATCCCAGAAAAATTCCAAAAAAAAAAAAAGAAACGGTAGGTTAAGACTTGAATACTTGAAAAAAATTTCAGAAAAATAGGAATAGGGTCCAGAGGCCTGTATGAGGCTAAAAATGATGAAAATGCCCTTGGGAGGAATTTATGGATGATTTTCTAAACCTGTTCCAGACCTTGGAGGTTAAATCAAAATTTTTATTCAAGGATTGCACTATAGGGTGCAACCTTAGGTCGTCTCACTTAAACAGAGCCTTAGCGAAATGGACCTAAGTTAACTTAAATGTCATGCAATGCAAACTTGAACATAAATAGGGGGTTTTGGTTTTTTTTGAAATCATTGAGTAAATTGAATGAATGATAAACAAAATATTTTTTTGGATTTTAGGGAAATGAGTAATGAATGCAGGTAGACAATAACCAAATAATGATGAAGTTCCTCTTGTAAATGTGCTCAGGCTGTCATAGTTCTAAATCAATTGATATGGGAGTAGAAATCACTAATTTTAGAAATGATAAACCGTAACGTACTCTTTAAGTCCAGAATCTTAATAAATGAACTCCATTTCTCAAGATCATGTTAAGTGCTCTTAGTGTGTGTAGAAAGATTGATTAATGCAACAGGTCAAATGCAATCAAAATCAACTCAATATCAAAACACAACCGTGTAAGAGTAGAGAGAATCAAAAGATTACAACTGACATATATCAAACTTCATATAATTAAGCTGAAGGTTCTACAAGAACCAATCCACTACACAAATGAAAATCCAAAGCTGATTACAACTATAATCAAGTGATTCAACTACAAAATACAAATCCTAAACCTAGAAATTCATAAATTCATAGCTGAACTAGGATTAAACTACTCCCCTTCTTAGCTCATTGAACTCCAGCCATTGCTACACCTTCAAGAGGAAGGAAAAAGGCCTAGCCACACATAGAAGTTTGAAGCATCTCAACTAGGAATGAATCTGAGCTTCCCATGGTGGAGGTCGAACAGTGAAAATAGAAGGAATTAGGATTAGATGAGAGAAAGATGAGAGAGAACGAAGATGGAGGCTGTGGTGTGAGTGAATGATGTCACTTACACGAAAATAGGGTTTCTCAACTGGTATTAGGGTGTACTGGGTCCGTTTATGAGAGTGGGTAGGTAAGATTTCTGAAAATGATTTGGGTCTGGGTTGCTGATTCGAGGGGTTCACCGCGGCAAACATTAGTCGATAAGACTTCTGCTTGATGTGGTGCCTTCACCGCGGTGAAGACATAAGTTGGCCGCAATGAACCTTGGCTGAGAAGGATCTTCAACCGGCGAATCCTTTCTTTGCCACGGTGAAACCTGGCAGAGGTGTCATTACGTCTTGTATGCTGCACTACCTTGATCTTCACTCTTGGCTCTTTTTCTTGAGTGTCCTGAAATAAAAAGAAATGGTTTAAGGCATCGATTGTCCCAGAAATCAATTAAATGCAATTAATGAATAAATATGACAATTTCACTATCAAATAACATTAACTTAGAACAAAGACCCTCAATCTCAATTAAGCACAAATATCATTAAAATGGGCCAAAAAGTGTAACAAAAAACATAGAAAATGTCATCAAATAGTATAAACAATTTGAGCTCAATCAAATTCCCCCACACTTAGATCTTTGTACTCCTGGACAAAGGTCAAAAACGATTCAAAAAGATACCAGTGCAATGAGAAATACTACCATGCTTAAAGATGATGGTAGAAGATTAGTAAGGAATTCCCATAGAGATTGACAACGGTAAAGCAAAGATATGCTAAGAAAGTAAACACTATAGACATTTAATCCAAAAGATTGAGCAAAAGAGATTTATCTCAAGGATATGTGTTTAGCTCTCAACTCACTTATCTTGGGATTATTTCACTCAAGTCTGTTCAGTCCAATCTCTACCATAGGCTTGTGATAATTCTACCTCTCCACCACAAGAACCATAATTTGCAAATCAAGAGGACTTTAGGGTTCGTAAATTTTAGTTAAGGTTAAGTGAAATGGATGGAATAAAAGAAAAAGCGGAATTGAGTACAAGCATAACAATTATTCTATCCATGAAACAAACATAAACTTTCTGAAGAAAGGAGCTAATAATAGCAATAATTTTTTTTTATGAAATACCAACTCTCCTTTTTCTTCTTCTTCTTCTTCTTTTTTTAACTATTTATTTTATTTCTTTCTTTGGCTTTTCTCATCCTTTTTTTTTAATCACAAAATTCCAAGACCAAAATAGAATAAAATATTTATAATTTATTTGCATGCATGTACTTAAAGTGAAGGTCCAAAGGGGTTGGCAATGGTAAGGTGTTTGGGCTTGTGTTTGGGTAATAAGGGTTTGGAATCGAATGCCTCTATCATGTTCACGAAATGTTGATTCATCAAGCTTCGATTAAGAATTAAAACAAGTTCTAAAGAAATATGAAACTAAACAGATTCACACAATTTAGCAAATTAAGGCCCAAATATCCTTCCAACAAGGCTGGTATCTCAATTAATCAATCTCAAAGTTCAAAAGCGCATAATCCTATTTTCAAAGCATACCCTCATTTACTCTTTGTAAAAAACAATGGGGAATGACTAGCCTAAGTTCAACCATCATTCAAAAGTATGAGTTAAGCACAAGTATAATTTTGAATTTTCCAATAATTTCTGAAAATACAGGAGTATTAAGAATCTAAACCAGGAAGATTTCCGAAGGAAGAAAAATGAAATTGCAAAGCATTTAATTTTTTTAATTTTAATTTTAATTTTTTTAATTTTTTATTTTTCTTTTTTGGCGACTTCGCTACGGTGAAGGAAGGAGTTTGCCGCGGCGAACATTAGCTGAAAAGGAAGACGTAATAACAGGCTTGCTTCGGCGCGACGAAACATAGGTTGGCCACGGCGAAGTATGGCTAAGAAATGGAAATAGTTGAGAAAGAAGCGCTTCGCCGCGGTGAAAGAAGGAGTTTGCCACGGCAAAGGTTGACAAAAAGAAAGTATGCAATGCAATTTTCAAACTTCCCTGAAAGTTAACTTCAATAACTTCAAAAACGCCATAGTTTATCAGTTCTAAAGCACCTAAAGGATCAAAATGGATGCATGATGAATCATTTGCTAAAATAAAAAATAGAGATCCCTCCCCAACACTTAAACACAACATTGTCCTCAATGTTTAAACTGGTACATGCAAACCAATCAACAAGTGAACCAGAAGTTGTGAAGTCCAATTTAAATTGAAGCACAACACATCAAATTCACAAAGAGGAACGAGAAAGGTGACAAGTTGCAAGCAAAACAAAAAGGATAAGAGAAAATAGTAGAGGGGATCAATGCAATTATAAAGATAACAACAAAATAAGAAGGCTATCAGTGGCCACACAGTTAAACCAGCATCCAATCTAGCAAAGTAATGAAAACACCAAAAAAGCTTAACAAGTATCCAATAATGTCGACTCAAAATAGAAATAAAGAACAAGAAACAAAACACACAAAGAAAGAATTACTGCTGCATCCCAGTATCATCTGCCCCAGACCCAGAAGTGCCTGCTCCAGATGTCCCGACTCCGCTTGAGGGTCATCCTCCTCGAGATGTAGGAGGAAGTTCAACCATTCAGTAATCAAAGCATCCACACGACGGCGGTAATGTCGGCCTTGATCATAAAGAGCATTGCGGTCCTTTTGCCTCTTCATCTCTCGGAAAAGTGTGCCATGCAACTGGTGGACATGCTTTGCCAGCTCATTGATATCATCAGCTAGGGTGTCCAAGGTGACAGGTTCATGGGCTTATTGATCTTCCTGGCCTTCTTGGGCTTCTAGGGCTGGTACAGCTACTGCATGGGCTGCTCCAACATCATAAACAGGTTGGATAGGTGGAGGTGGTCCAATGATAGGCTGTTTAAGGCGGTCATATCAAAACAAAAGGGCTGGCTTAAAGTAGCTATCATTGTTGTACTCAAGGACATTGGTAGCACAAAAAAGGTCAGTGACTCGGCAAGGAAAAATGATGCTATTGGTGAGTTTAGGGGTGTTAATGGCATCGTAGAGAGCTGAGTAAATGGTGTCAGCTACGTTAAATGAGCAGTCAATCATGAGAAGATAGATGTATAGGGCTTGGCACTTAGGAATGTTGGCTAGGTGGGTGGTGGCTACTAAGTTGTTGCAGACAAAGTGCAGCCAAGGACGAGCCTCAAGTCAGAACTTGGATCGCTTCAGGTATTATCTTGTAGTGCGGGGGCGATGCCAAGTGGCACCTTCATGACACAAGTTTTGAACAACATCGTCAAAAGGATAGTTATCTATATTCAAAATAACCAGAATGGCGACAAAGAGGAAGGCTGTAATGGAATCAAATGTTTTCAGCGGTAAAAGAACAGTGGACACAGACATTGTGAAAGTCAATGATCATGGAACCATTGAATCGAGCATAGGTGTAAAAATGACAAACAAAGCGTCATTGCCCATAGAATGCTCCTAGACAAAATCGGACAATGGGGATGCTCGGAGCTGGCAGACAAAAGGGGTATTTGGGGGGTCTAAGGGAAAAGGTCACTCCTTGAGAAGAGGTCTCTAATCAATCTTTTCATACAACTCCTCAAAAGTATATTCATCCCCAGAATCAGATTTAGACACAGGCACAGGGTTCTTAGTATGAGGCATACTCTGAACACAACAACTAAACAAACTAAAAAAAGACCAAACAGACAATAACTAAAACTACCCCAGAAAAACCAAGATTAACAACCCAGGCAATAGCAAATGGCTATGTAATGATTCATAGGTTTTCAATTTACCAAAAACTTTCATAACTGAGTATAGGAATCACAGAAAAACAAAATGTACAATGAATCATTTGATAGCCTAAGAGCTACGTAACTGAAAATTGAAAGTAAAAACAACCCAACTAAATAACTAACTAAAGGAACTAAACAAATGATGAAGTAGCTAAAAAAGAAAGAAACAAGAAAAACTTAAAGAAGAAAAAGAGGAAGCTTACGTAGAGAAGGAGTGAGTAGGCACTGAAGATGACAAGCACCACAAGGGTAACTGAGAAGAGGATGGTAGGCAGCAGGGCAGACTAGAGAGGAGGAGTGGCTGAACACTGGAGAAGATGTGGAAGAAAAAGTATGCGAGGAGAGGAGGTGGAAAAAGGGTGACGGTTTAGAGGATGTTGAAAGGGGGGCATTTTTTTTTTGGAAGAATGTGGTAACGAAGGGGATGTTTGGGGAGGTTAAAGGTTGAGCGGAAGTGAAAAGACTAAAATGGAGTTAAAGAAATTAAATGGGTAGGCAGTTACAAAGCACAAAGAGGTAATTTAACATTAAAAAATAGGGTTTAAATAAAACGTTCTACGCAAAATCCAGAGTTTCGCCGCGGCAAAGGTGTGGGTTTGCCATGGCAAAACCTTATCGAGACAAAGAGAAAGGAAAGAAAAGGGACCTTACCACAGCGAAACATAAGTTCACCATGGTGAACATATCCCGAGAGCAAGACACAGAACTAGGTGAGCTTCGCCAAGGCAAAAGTTGGGGTTCACCGCAGTGAAAGTTCACCGAAAGCAACAAACAAAACCTGGGCAACTTCGTCGCAGAAAAGGATGAAGTTTGCCAAGGTGAAAGTAGCTAGAGACACCCAAAAACTAAATAGAAACAAAACAGCAGCAGAGGAATAAAGCACATAAACAACGGGGGTAGCAGGATACTTCAGAAACTTTTAGGTGCACAAAATGAGATCAAAAGGTGCTCAATAAGCGCATGATAAGACAGCACAACACACAAAATAGAGTAGCAAGCTTTCTTTATCAATCAAAAATAGATAATTTAACACTTTTCCGCACTATAACAATTAAGCACACGACGAGAAAGAGCAGAGATAAAAATCAAGAAGGGAATCTTATTGAACAGGAAAATAACTGACTACACTAAAACTATACTACTGGGATGGTTTCTTCCCAATACTCAATCGGCACACCAATGCACAGAATATATCATGAGCAATAATAGGGCAAAAGTCAGTAAATGAGTGAAGGAAAGAAACAACCTGGGAATTAAGGAGGCTTTTGATTCTCATGGTAGAGCTTCAATAGATAGCCATTGACTTTGAGTCTGGCTCCAGTCTCCTTATATAAAAGCTCAACCATGCCAAAGTTGTGCACTCTTGTGACCGTGTAGGGCCCATCCTATTGGGTGTTGAATTTTTCTTGCTTGAAAGTGAACCGGGCCTTATACAACAGTACTCGGTCGCCCTCTTTGAAGTGCTTCCATAGGATTCCCCGGTCATGCTCGAACTTTGTTTTCTCCTTGTAGAGTATGGAGTTTTCATAGGCTTCAAGTCTAAGCTCCTCCAACTCTTGCAATTGCAACTTTCTTTCCTTTCCGGCAGACTCTATATTCAAGTTGCATTGCTTGACTACCTAATAGGCCTTGTGCTCGAGCTCTACTGGTAAATGGCAAGCTTTCCCAAAGACCAAGCTGTAAGGGGACATGCTAATGGGTGATTTGTATGCCGTTTGGTAAGCCCACAATGCTTCTTCCAAATGTAAACTCTAGTCTTTCTTAGAAGGCTTTACCATCTTTTCCAGTATGTGCTTCACCTCTCTATTTGAAATTTCAGCTTGAACATTGGTTTTGGGGTGGTAGGTAGTGGAGACTTTATGAGCGACACCAATTTTTGAAAACAGATTATCTACAATCCTATTACAGAAATGTGTACCCTGTCACTCACTACAACCTTAGGAGTCCCATACCTATAGAAAATGTTTGATTTAAGAAATTTTAAAACAGCTTGGGCATCATCTTTTCTAGAAAGTATCGCTTCTATCCATTTGGACACATAATCTACACCTAACAGAATATATACAAAACCAAAGGATGAAGGAAAGGGTCCTATGAAATCAATACCCCAAACGTCAAAGATTCTGCAAAACAATAGAGGCTATTGAGGCATCTCATGCCTTTTTCCTAACCCTCCAAAACGTTGAGGTTTGTCACAGGACTGACAAAATGCAAAAGAGTCTTTAAAAAGGGTTGGCCAATAAAATTCAGAATCTAAGATTTTCCTAGATGTTTCCTTGCACTAAAACGACCCCCACAAACTATGGAATGGCAAGCTAAAATGATGGGCTTGAAATCTTCACTCGGCACGTACTTTCTAATAACTTGATCACTACACATTCTCCACAGATGAGGTGTATCCCATGTGTAGTGTTGAGACTCACTTCAAAGCTTCTGTGCCTGAAATCTAGACATAAAAAGAGGGGTGAGTCCAATCATGAGATAATTGACAATATCAGCATACCAAGGCTCTTTAACAACTACAGCACATAAAGCGGAATCAGGAAAAGAATCACAAGTGAGTTCAGAATAGTCTACTCCCCTTGTGTCCTCTGGTAGCCTACTTAGGTGATCAGCTACTTGATTCATTGCCCCGGTTCGATCTTTTATCTCAATATTAAACTCTTGTAGAAGCAAAGCCCACCTTATCAATCTTGGCTTGGATTGTGGCTTCTTGAGTAAATAGCGAATAGCCGCATGATCTATAAACACAACCACTCGAGAATTGATTAGATATTACCTAAACTTATCTAAGGCAAACACAATAGCAAATATCTCCTTCTTGGTGGTGGTATAGTTGACTTGAGTTGGGTCAAGTGTTTTAGAGGCATAAGCTATGACTCTGGATTGCTTCTCCTCCTTTTGACCAAGCATAGCACCCACTGCAAAATTAGCAGCATCACATGATAGTTCAAAGTGTAAATCCCAGTTAGGTGCAGTTAAAATTGGAGGTGAAACAAGTATAGATTTAAGAGTATCAAAGGCATGTCTATATGTCCTAAGAAGGATCTTAAATCTTTAAGACAGGTGGGGTAAGGGAGTGAGGAAATAACTTCAATTTTAACCTTATCAACCTCAATCCCCTTTTGGGAGATTAGGTGGCCTAAGGCTATCCTACTATCCACCATAAAATGACATTTCTCAAAAATTTAAGACCAACTTCTTATCTATGCACCTCTCAAGGACCTGCTTTAGGCTATTCAGGCACTGATCAAAGCTTTCCCCATAGACTGTGAAGTCATCCATGAAGACTTCCTTGTTTTTCTCAAGGAGGTCACTAAAAATTACCATCATGCACCTTTGAAAGGTACCTGGAGCGTTACATAACCCAAATGGCATCCTACGATAAGCGAAGGTACTGAAGGGGCATGTAAAAGTGGTTTTGTCCTGATCCTCAAGGGCTATAGGAACCTGAAAATAACCTGAAAAGCCATCTAGAAAACAATAATGTGACTTGCCAGCAAACCTCTCTAACATTTGATCTATAAAATGGATAGGGAAGTGATCTTTTCATGTGGCATCATTAAGTTTTCTATAGTTTATGCACACACGTCATGAATTTTGCACCCTTGTAGGGATAAGCTCATCCTGTTCATTCTTAACCACTGTCACCTTGCTCTTTTTAGGTACTACGTGTACCGGATTGACCCATTCGCTATCAGAAATAGGATAGATAATCTCTGCACTTAAAAGCTTAGTAATCTCCTTCTTAACTACATTAAGTATAAGAGGGTTTAGTCGTCTTTAGGGCTACCTCACTGGTTTTGATCCCTCACTAAGGAGAATCCTTTGTGTGTAAATAGTTGGACTAATTCCAGGAATATCCGCTAAGGTCCACCCTATTGCCCTCTTATGCTCCCTTAAAACAGATAAGAGTCTCTCTTCCTCACCCTCAAACAGCAAGTTAGCAATAATAACAGGTAATTGTTCATTAGACTCAAGGAAAGCATATTTCAGAGTAGCGGGTAGGGGTTTCAAATCAAGTACAAGTGGTTGCACAACAGAAGGGATCAATTTATGAAGTTCAAGAGAGAACAGATTACTCCCTTTTCCTTCAACCAATGACAGCTTTGGTTGAATATGATCAGCTTTGCAGTTTCCTTCCTCTCCAAGTGTTGAACCAACTTCAAGTTGATCTACAACAACAACCACCTTGGAGGGATTCTTCTCCATGCCATCATTCTCCATTTCAGCATCAGCTCCCAAAATGTTAGGAAAATCTGAAATATCAACAGAAAGCCTTTCCCCAAGGGAATCGTCACTGATAATAGAGGAATCATAATTCGAATCTGCATCGATAGATGACACAGAGAATGTATGTGGGATGGAAAGCATGCAATTAACTACAGTACAATCAAGGCATGTCACGTTACCACCACATGAACAAGTAGAAAGAGATAAATAAAGAGATGAAAAAGAAGAAACAGATTCATCTTCATCATTAGAGTCAGTCTAGTAAAGGTCAGAATAAAAAGAATCATGCTGCAATTCAATTTCAGAGCAAGCATCCTCAACAGCAATGTCTATCATGTTAACATCCAAAAGTGAATAGTCCTCATAAGGATGTTTTATTGCTTCATACATGTTAAAAGAAACCTTATTATCACCCACTTTTATTGTAATGGTCCCCTCTTTCATGCTAATCATGGTATTAGTAATCCTTAAGAAAGGTCGACCAAGGATTAGTGTGGTGTCATTTACAAGCTCAGAAGATATTTCAAGCACATAGAAATCAGCAGGAAAAACCAAATCCTTAACTTAGACCAAAATATCCTCAATAATGCCCTCAGGATGCCCAATAGTCCTATCAGCTAGTTAAAGTATAACAGTAACAGACTTAAGAGTCTTGACTCCTAGTGAGGTGTAAACGGACTTAGGCATGACATTAATGGCTGCTCCTAGATCTAGCAGGGCTCCCTTTATAGTGACTTTTCCTGTAGTGCAAGGGATAATGAAAGATCCAGGGGGTCTTGGCATTTTACTGGGATTTAGGGTTTAAACAAGGCAGACACATTAGAGGGCAATTGAACTCTTTCATTAGGCTTAAATCTCCTCTTTTGTGTACACAGCTCTTTAAGAACTTTTGCATATTTAGGAATCTTTTTAATCAGGTCAAGCAAGGGAATGTTGACTTCTACCTTCCTAAAAGTTTCAAGCAATTCATGATCTTGCCTTTCGTTACCCATTTTTACATTTTTCAAGTAAGAATGAGGAAAAGGTAGTTCATTGATGTTTATCTCCTTACCTTCCTTACTCAAGGCTCCATGCTTGCTTGATTCAGATTCCTTTGCATTCTCCTTGCCATCATGCTTAGTAGTGGACTCCTTTTGTCGCAATTTCATCTCCTTAGAGCTTTCAGACTTCTTGGCCTCTTGGGGAGATGGTGGCAGATCATCACAAGTAATCTCCTCATTAATAGCCTCATCCTCCTCTTCATTAAACTTCACTTACTTCCCCCTTAGAAAAGTGATAGCATTCAAACCCTTAGGGTTTATAACAGTGTTGGAGGGGATAGTGCCACTGCTCTTAGCTTGTTGCTCACTCATGTTATTGGACAGCCGAGTTACATGAGTTGATGTTCTCAGCCTTTGTCTCCCAATGCTCCATTCTTTTCTCTAGGGCACTAAATCTGGCATCATTTTTAGAGGAGTCTTGTTGAATCAAGGAAGCCAAAGAGTTGAACTGATTGGCATTGGAAGTCCTTTCCTCTTTCATCAAGGCCATCATGTTATGCAGGAGTTGATTTGTGTCTTCTTTAGGTGGAATAGTCAAGGCCTGAGGTTGGTTTTGCAACTGATTTGAGGGTGAACCAGCTCCTCCACTCTTATAAAATATGTTTGGAGGTCTACTCTCTTCATTCCTCCAACCAAGTCAAGGGTTCGCTTTCCACCTCTCATTACAAGTGTTAGAGTAAGGGTCCCACTTCTGATTTGGACAACCCTAGAAAACCGCAGATACCTCTTCATATCAGCCTCGATAGACACTAGAAATATGTATAACCGAACCACAAGTCTCGCAACTAGGGGCAGTAATATCCATAGGGGGTGTTGGTCTATGCACATTCATATTCTTCAACTCTGCAGTGATAAGGGATAATTGAGAAGTCATTTTGCTTTCAAGAGAATCAACCTTTGATTCCAAGGTGTCCATTCTTCTGTTGTGAACTGTTGAAGCTCCCAACTCATGTACTGCTCTAGCGTCTCTTACACTATATTGCTGATGATTCAAGGCCATTTTCTTGATCAAATCCCAGGCCTCTTCTGCGGTGGAGTCTATCAAAGATCCTGCTGATACGACATCTAACATACCTTTCTCTTGGTTCTTCAACCCATTACAAAAATACTATACCAGTTGTTCATCCAAAATTTGATGGTGTGTGCATCTTGAGAGGAGGTCTTCGAATCTATTCCAGTAGTCATAAATAGACTCGTCATAATCTTGCTTAGCTGAATAGACCTCTTTTCTCATCGATGAAGTCTAAGAAGCTGGAAAGTATTTCTCCAAGAATGCTTTCCTTAAGCCCCCCTATGATATACATCAGCCACATGTCTTGGAAGGCTCATATACCACTCTCGAGCTTTATCCTCTAATAATAAATGAAAAACCTTCCATAGCACTTTATCTAACGATGCTTCCACAGGCTTCATGCTCTGACAAACCATAGAAAGGGATTGCAAATGAAGATAAGGATCTTCTCCTATCAAGCCATGAAATTTTGGAAGTGAGTTAATCAATAAACCTTTAATTTCAAAGTTAACTTCAAAATTGACATCAGATGTGGTGTCTTCCCTAATTGTTCTTCTTCTAGGGTGCCCATTATTTTCTCCCACTCTCTCTTGTTCTCCACTCCCTCCATTCCTCACTTGGTTAGCATTGGGGTTAGGATTAGGTGGGTTAGGTGGTAAATTAGCCATGATCTCTTCTTTAATAGGTTCACTCTTGCTACTAGATAGGCTAGATTCCACAGAGATGTTTTCTTGTTCAACCACTAATTCACTTGTCCCCTCAACTCTCTTCTCTCTTCTTATCTCTCTAAGTCTTCTCTCAATCTCAGGGTTAAAGGATACAAGCTTGGTTTTTCGTGGCATACAAGAACAAAATCATAGAGAAAGAGCAAATAAAATTGACTTGCAGCACACAAAGTCAGACAAAAGTATGAATTGTGACTGATACAAGTGTATGTATGAGTATGAGGGTGTATGCACAGAAAGAAAGGCAAAAAGTTCAAGTTTCAAAACTTTTTCCAAAAGGGTTCGCCGCAGCGAAAGCAGAAGTATGCTATCGTAAAGGTAGGCCGAGACAGTCTGTGAGTTGAATGTAGCAGGTTTGCCACAGTGAAAGCAAAAGTATGTTGCGGTGAAGGTATCCCGAGAGGGATCCTCAAGTATTTTTGCTATTTGGCCGTGGCGAAAGCAGAAGTATGCTGCAGTGAAATGTCACAGAGAGCAAGACAGACTTCTGGACGATGCAAATGTAGAGAGAAAATGCTAAAGGTATAAAAAATCAGTATATTTGTTTGTATTTCTAAAAAAAGTTTGATGCTATGCAAAATGAAAACCTCTACTATGAACAAATGTGCACCTAAGCTACCTAAAATGCAATCTAACAGGCTTAAAACCTCTATTGATAGAGAAATGACACAAGTTAACTTAGACAACTAATTTCTTGGCTCCCCGGTAATGGCACCATTTGATTTTCCAAACCTGTTCCAGACCTTGGAGTTTAAATCAAAATTTTTATCCAAGGATTGCACTATAGGGTGCAACCTCGGGTTGTCTCACTTAAACGAAGCCTTAGCGAAATGGACCTAAGTTAGCTTAAATGTCATGCAATGCAAACTTGAACATAAACAGGGGGTTTTAGGTTTTCTTCGAAATCATTAAGTAAATTGAATGAATGATAAACAAAATATTTTTTTGGGAAATGAGTAATGAATGCAGGTAGACAATAACCAAATAATGATGAAGTTCCTCTTAAAAATGTGCTCAGGCTGTCATAGTTCTAAATCAATTGATATGGGAGTAGAAATTACTAAGTTTAGAAATGATAAACCTTAAAGTACTCTTTAGGTCCAGAATCTTAATAAATAAACTCCATTTCTCAAGATACTGTTATGTGCTCTTAGTGTGTGTAGAAAGATTGATTAATGCAACAGATCAAATGTAATCAAAATCAACTCAATATCAAAACACAACCGTGTAAGAGTAGAGAGAATCAAAAGATTACAACTGACATATATGAAACTTCATATAATTAAAGCTCAAGGTTCTACAAGAACCAATCCACTACGCAAATGAAAATCCAAAGCTGATTACAACTATAATCAAATAGTTCAACTACAAAATACAAATCCTAAACCTAGAAATTAATAAATTCATAGCTGAACTAGGATTAAACTACTTCCCTTCTTAGCTCATTGAACTCCAACTATTGCTACACCTTCAAGAGGAAGGAAAAATGCCTAGCCACACATAGAAGTTTGAAGCATCTCAACTAGGAATGAATCTGAGCTACCCATGGTGGAGGTTTGACAGTGAAAATGGAAGGAATTAGGGTTAGATGAGAGAGAACGAAGATGGAGGTTGTGGTGTGAGTGAATGATGTCACTTACACGAAAATAGGGTTTCTCAACCAGTATTGGGGTGTATTGGGTTGGTTTATGAGAGTGGGTAGGTAAGATTTTTGAAAATGGTTCGGGTCTGGGTTGCTGATTCGAGGGGTTTGTCGCGGCGAACATTAACTGAGAAGACTTCTGCTTAATGTGGTGCCTTTGTCGCGGTGAAGACAGAAGTTGGCCACGGTAAACCTCGGTTGAGAAGGATCTTCAAGTGGAGAATCCTTTCTTCGTCGCGGTGAAACATAAGTTGGCCGCGACGAAACCTGGCAGAGGTGTCATTGCGTCTTGTGTGCTGTACTACCTTGATCTTCACTCTTGGCTCTTTTTCTTGAGTGTCCTAAAATAAAAAGAAATGGTTTGAGGTGTCGATTGTCCCAGAAATCAATTAAATGCAGTTAATGAATAAATATGACAATTTTACCCTCAAATAACATTAACTGAGAACAAAGACCCTCAATCTCAATTAAGCACAAATATCATTAAAATGAGCCAAAAAGTGTAACAAAAAACATAGAAAATGCCATCAAATAGTATAAACAATTTGAGCTCAATCAATGGAATTCCCAGGGTTTTGACTAATTCTAAATATTTTTAAAAATAAATTATTTAAAGTATAGGGAGGCCTCAGATAATTAGACAAGAATGGGGGGGAATACTTGATTAATTATCACAGGTTTTAAAAATAATTCTATCTTCAGAAAACAAAGAGATTGGCTTTAATAGATTTAAAGCCTATTTACACACTATACGGGAAAAGTCAAAGTCAAATGTCTAGAGTATGACTTTTGACTTAAGAAAATTAGGAAAATTCCTCGTGATGAATAAATAATATTGCTACCCAGAGACAGATTCTCAAAGTCATGGACCGGTAGAAAGAATTCGATTAAGTTTACTCCGAAATAAGTATTATTAATTATTTTAATAAAAGAATAAGGGAAGAGTATCACTTCCTCTTTATGCATGTTATAATGCCATGTGAATTTATTTGAGATAAGAAAATGGTACCAAAACATGTCCCAGTGGTCCCGGGTAAGTTGAACAAGTACTCGATACGGTGCAAAATGGTAAGATAAGTAGAGGAATACCTAAGAGATGTATTTTGTACGAATTTTGTATTAATTTTCTCCCTATCTTAATGCTAAAAAGATGAAGAGACATGGAAGAGACAAGTGTATGATTAGATGAAAGACAAGTGTATGGTTAGATGGAAGAGACACATGTATGGTTGGATGCAAGACACATGTACGGTTGGATTAAAGGCATGTGGCTTGATGATGTAAACATATGTAAGTATGATGAGGTAAGCATGATGTCATGAGGACACTTGTTACTACAAGACAAAGAGGGAAAAATGGATGGCTAAGATTTAATCTTGTAATTTTAAGATCAATGGTCAGGATTTGTTCTTAAACTCTATAAATACCCCCTCCCCTTCCTCTCATTTGTCCAAACTCAAGGGAGCTATGTAGAAACTCTTGTAAAATGAATTCTAGAGAGAGAAATGCCAAGTGACCCCATGCAAGATCAAGCTCTAAAACAAGGTATGTTCATGGTTGTTGATCTAGTTTTTACTACCCTTGTTATTATTGAGCTTGGTTATGGATTTTAGTGATTTTTAGGAGCTTGAAACCCTTGGGTGATATGCTACACGAAATTCTTAAGAATAAGGAAAGATGAAATTAATGTTAAAATAATGTTTAAAGTATTGAAAGGAACAAGAATCAAGTGGTTTTATGTTGAATTTCATGACTATGTAACTTGAGTAATATCTCAGTCAAGGCAAGCTTATAGGGAAGGAGCTTGATTTTAATTATTTTGAGCTCAGAAATGGATTTTACACACAAAATTGTGTTAGAATAGCATGTGGAATTAAATTTAGAAAGACTGAAAATCAAGCTCAAAAGTTAGAAACTAATATAGCTCAAAGAAAATAAAGTATTAATGCTGTTAATTACCTTGACTCTAATGAATGAATGGAAATGATGTGTTAGTGCATTTAAGGCATGATACATTAAGGAAAATGAATGGAAAAGGTTGAGCAAGCAACCTTAATGGTTGGAAGCAAAAGGGAGCAAGAAGAAAGCTTAAGAATACAAGGTAGTGAACTTACCTTTCTTGCATGCTTGATGTGCATGTTTGTGTATTCATGTGCATTATGTGATTGGATGATGTTATGAATTGGTGTTGCTAGTACGATGCTTTATTTCAATGATGTTTTCCATGGCCATGCATGTTAGTATGAAACATTGAGCATGAGAATATGTTATGAATAAGCATGAGTTAGATCAAGTAAGCATGTCATACACTTGCATCTATCTTGCATGCATTGATATTACTACTGAGATTCTCCCCAGTCTCGCCCTCCCTTAACCAACCATAATAGGTGATAATGATTAAGCAAATGATGCATGAAGGGGAAGCAAGGAAAGAGGAAAAGAATTGAAGAAAGTCATCGTATTAAATTGTATGATTTGTATGTTCATGTATGCTATCAATATGCTATTGATGGTATGTGATGTTAAATGATGACGATGGCTTGTATAATTGGCTATGATTCTGTATAGCAATAGTTTATAGATTGATGGAATGAGATTATGCAAGGAAAGAATTAATTAGGAATTATTAATGTAAGTTAGGGAGATAACGTATCCCTAAAGAAGCCACAAATTATTGACAAAGTAGAGGTGAGGCAAACAATTGATTCTGCCCATGAGCTTTAGAACAAATAGTAGATCACTTAAAATAGATATGTGTGCCAAAAGTTATGCTTGATCAAAATTAGGGCAAAGAAACTAGAATGTATAGTTTCAACCAAATGAACAGTAAATTTCAACAAATAAACTATATTAATTGGCAAAAATTGAGTCCAGTTTTATATTTTTTTTCCCTATAGAGAATTGAAAGAGCTTCAAATAAAATTTTGAACCACCTCAATACGAGTTTTCTATAATTAGTTATGAATTTTCAAAATTGGACCAAAAATCTAGAATGTAATTAGTGAATAGTTACCCGAGAACCAATTGCAAATTTTCAATCTTTGGGCTTGTTTTGTGAATCGTTTGAACTGTAACACTTTCAAGCACGTACTCTAAGGGGGTTAAAAGAAGAATGTTTTAGAAAGTACACAGAAAATTCTAGGAAAATCTTAGAAAATGGGAAATCATATTCTAGGAAACATTTGTAAAGAGAAAAGAAAAAAAATACCCCTGAGGTAACTTAAATAGAATTTATAAGATTATGGCCAATAAAAAGTACACCATTTGAGGTAATTATTTGAAATAACAAGAGACCTCAAAAATATACACAAAAATGAGGTCAAACTAGTTGCAAGGTCATACTAATTTATAAAATTAGTCTCGATCCTAGAAGGCCAGTGGAATGGCTTTAATAAAATAAGAAGCTGATTATGTTATTAAAAGGGCATTCTAGTAAATGATTTTTATGTAAGGCTTAAAGGAAGTGTTATGACCTGAGAAAATTCATAGATATTCTCTAGAATTAAAGGGAATTTATAGAGCAGACAGAAGAATTTTCTGAGCCCTAGAAGGCTATCAAGAAAGCCGAATAAATGTGAGCCAAGTAAATTGGAACAAAACTTGGAGATTAAGCTTAATCCAATGGCTAAGATTAATTCTCCCTTCCTCTCCACTAGATTTTTGACACCTAGCCCTTCTAGAAGGATGATGTAAGAAGGTGATGTAATGATGATGTAAAAGTATACTTGAAGTTTCAAGTTTGCCCTTACACTTTTTATTAACTCCCAAGGGCATTTTGGTCTATTCAAGGCGAAGTTTTGGCTATAAATAGAACCTCTCTTTCTCACATTTTTGGCCAAGATAAGAACAAGAGGGGAAAATCTTGTTATTTTATTTCTTGAAGCATGATCAAGAGGAAGATACCATCTTTAATCAACCAAGCTTGGAATACAAGTTAGTTTTATGTTCTACCTTGCATTTTGCTTTGTATTCTTGAGTTTGATAGTTGAAAAATGTGGATTCTCCTATGGACATGTGCTGGCCAAAATCTATAAGAAATAGGGGAGGATGATTTTGATGTTAAACTTAGTTGAAACACATTGGTTCAAAATTGTTTCAAGTAGTTTTGTGTTGATATTTAAAAGATTTCATGATATGATTATTGTGGGTACTGTTTGGCTAAGCTAAGATCTATACCCTAGGATGCATTTTTTTTATAGTTGTCATGCTTCCATTATGTTTAAAATAGAAAATGGTATAGGATAAACCTAAAGAACAAGCACTTGAAGCATTGGCATTAAAGTTGAAATTTTTGGATTTCGTGAACCCCTATTCGGCCAACATCGGTTCTGGGGGAAGGAGTTTTCTTTTCATGAATCCAAGCTCATATTTGGATTTTTTGGGTAAAATTGTGTAGGGTTGGCCTAAGAGAACAACTGTTACAAAGCTAGAACACTAATCCTAAAATCTAGAAAAAAAAGGTTAAGTTCAAAAGAGCTAGTCTTGAACTTTATGTAATCTCTTGGTTCTATTAGATTGTGCAATTATTATGGCTATGTTTAGGAACTTGAAATATCCAAGAGGATATTTGATGATATTGACCTAAAGCTATCATGGTTGGGAAGTCATGGGAGTCAAAGGAAAAATAAGAGGAAAGCTTGAACTACAAGTTAGTGAAATTACCTATTGTCATTGCTTGATGTTGTATGCTTGTGTATTACTATATACATGATGTTTGAATATTGTTATGACATTTTTTGACTTTTGTAATTGCTATTTATGATGAGTAGATTATGTCTCCATGGCCATGCATCAAGAAGGTAGCTGTAGGCATGCAAATATGTCACTAACTAACAAGAGAATAAGCAAGTTGCATATAATGCATTAGCATCCATCTAGCATGATTATGTGGTATTATTTTCTATTGAGATTTTCCTAAATCTGACCCCTCCCTAACCAACCATTTAAGTCAATCAATGATGGGCAATAATAGCATGAGAAGGAAGGAGAAGAAAGTGGAGAATTATTTATGTTAATGAATGAGACCATTGTTCAATGTATGATTCTCCTATTATGTAAATTATGTTTATGGATGCCAATGATGCAATGTAATTGATTAGAATATCTATGGTATTAATGGAAATATATGAGAATGAATGGGAAAGAGTAACTCAAGCTATGCATGCCAAAGCAATAAAAAGAATTAAAGCAAGAATTGTGTGAGGGATAAAACGTAGGCCCTAGAGCAGTCAGATTCTAGCTCTAGCTTGACCTATCAAATGAATGAATTAAGCCATGAAATTTAGGAGGCTTATAGTACACATCCTAGGTTTTAAATTAGGGATAGATCACCTCAATTGGATGTGTACATAAGGAGATATGAATTTTCGAAATTGAGGCAAGAAATCTAAAAGTTCCAGAATTTACCAAATGGACAGTAAAGTTTAATGAATAAACCATATGAATTGGTAAGTGATAAGTCTAGTTTGATATTTTTTTTCCTTAAATAGAATTCAAAGAGCTTTCTATAGAATTTCGGAACACCTCCATGTGATTTTTTAGAATTAGTTATGATTTTTCAAAGTTGGACCTGTAATATGGAAAATGTATGGTGAATAGTGTTTTGTAAATCAACGTCCTAGTTATGTTTTTATGAGTTTAAGGCCATCCAAAGTGGTAAAAAATGGTTCTAAATGGACTCTAAGATATAATAGAAGTAAGATGTGACATTTTTAGCATCAGAGCAAAGGTTCTGGCATAGGAAAAATGAACTATCTACAAAGGTTTAGAAAAAGCCCACCCAGTTCAGGTCAGAATTCGTAACGGGTTACTAGTTCAAGGTCCAATTAAGGTTATATATTGGAAGTGAATGCTCTAGGAAAAATAAGTATTGGGGATCATTAAGAGGTGAATTTTGAATTCTCAGTTAGAAAAGTACAAATGAAGTAATGATAAGAAATCATACAGTAAGGAAGGTAGCCACTGCTTAAAGATTAAGAGACTTCTCCTCTATAGAAAGAAAGAGTAATGGCTTACAAGTCAAATAAAGATATGAGTTTGAACCCTAACAGAAAGGGTAGAATGCAACCTAAGCTTGATGAACTCTTGCAGTCTTGTTAGGGTTAAGGCACCATGATAGAGTAGCTATCTCAAGTCCCTAGATAGATAAATAGGAATTTAGAGATAGTAAACTCAAGATAGATAGCCCTAGTGAATTTTTTGGGGATCAAGAAGAAGAGAAAGAGATGAGAATGAGACAGATAGCTATGTAGGGAACTAACATAAAGAGGTAAGCATGTTCCTGATAATGTTAAGAGATACTCAGTCACTTGGGGTTAGATTGAGAGGCACCCTTCACAGGGGATATGGTCTTGGCCATGAGTCTTTCCAGAAAAATTAGGGAATTGGTCCTCCAAGTCAAAATTGGAACTGCTCTAGATGAAGCCAGATACCCTGTCCTAGCAGGAAAGGGAGCAGTTGAGATGGAGTTGACGTTGGTTTAGTGAAAGTGACATGTCCTCTATTGAGAACAGAGAAGAGCAGCTAAATAAAGTTGACTTCACCCTAGTGAAAGCATGAGTAGCCAAGAACAAAGCTAGGGTTAAATGTCCCTGAGCTTAGCAGAGTACTAAAGTAAGTAGAGAGAAGAGAATCTCCTAAGTTCTCTCCCTATAACTTCCAGAATCAACTACAAATAGAATGAGAGCTCCCTCTTGTAGGAATAAGATGTCTGAATGGCATGTTACAGACATAGCAACCAGTAAGAGCTTTCACTCCTTGCACTGAAATGCCAAGCATTATGCATGTTAGAGTAATGCTCCAACGAAGAAGTAAAGCAGAGGAAAGAGAAGTTGCATAAGTCCTCTCCCTGTACCGTTCTAAATTAACTAGAGACGGTAAGAGAAACTAGAGGAGTAAGAGAACTTCTAAGGCAGATTGGTTTAGGCACCTAAGGAGATAGATAGGTGGCCTAGAGAATTGAATGAGGTCTAAAAGAATGATATTGGCTCTGGAACAGTCTTGGAGAATGATCAGTCAATTTACCAACTAAGTGGAGGTGACTTATTTTATTACTTAATCCTGTGGTCTAGAGTCTCTCAAAGATCTTAATATAGCTCACACTAATGATAGTATTCCAGGGTCACAGTGGACCATGAAGAGGCTTACAGTAGAATGTAGTAGCTCTCGAGGTCATAATAGATTGAGCTTAAGGGAAAGTGGCTTAGCTATAAGAGTAAGAGTATAGTACCTCTTTGGAAAGACGAGTCCTAGGAATGAATTTAAGATATGGAAACCTCCTTCAATGGTCAACTAGTACAGAGAAAGTACCCATGACTTCCTTCCAGATAACCTTATCATTGATTAGGCTGAGCTTAATCCTCTTCTGATTAATAGAGGAAAGCCAGAGTTAGAAGAAATAGAGCCATAAGTCCTAAACAAGAGACATTCAAGCTAGCTCCAGATAAAGGAAGAACTTCTTGTGATACAAAGACAAACTGAGTATTAACGGGCAGATCCCTAAGATGAAGCTAGAGTCAATAATATAAGCTGAAAAGACACGACAAAGGTAGAACAAGAAGGGTCTAACATATCAAAGTACCAAGGTTCGAGCCTATCAGTATCAATACATCAGATTCCCTTCAGCATTGTTCAGTTAAGCATGCTCTGGCAAGAATAGTCCAATAATTGGTGACCCCTGGGAAGTTATGTGAGAGTGTGCAGAGGCCAGAAATGTTAGCTATTTTTGGCAAGAATGCATTGAGTTCGGTAAGATGAAAGATAAAGTTAAGGTGCGTAGGGATAGTCCAAAGTTGACAAAGGAATAAGATCTATGAAGACAATATCGATATATGTGAATAGTCTTAGGGAATTATCAATCAGGTTGCCAACTAAGTAGAGACAAATTATTGTACAACTTGGTCCTTTGGTCTAGACTCTTCCGGAGACCCAGCAATCAAAGTTAATATGGTTCAGTAAGGGATCATAGTTAGATCCAAAGCAGAACCTAGAGAGATCATAATGGATCCCGAGATCGCAGTTAGATCTCATGGTCACAATAGACCTAAAGAAAAGTTACAAAGCTGTTAAAACAGAGATGCGATATCTTTGAGAAGATAACTTGGGATAAGTTTAAGATACAAAAATCTCTCTAGTTGGTTAACTAATACGGAGAGAGTACACAGGATTTCTTCCTAGATAGCCCTATTTTCAATTAGGCTGAGCTTAATTTTCTTTTGATCAATGAAGGAAGCTAAAGTTTAAGGTTGAGGAGCTATAAGTCCTAATTGGGATATAATCACACATGCTAAATAAGGAAAGATAAGGCTAGAATAGCCGATAAAATCCTAAGATAAGATTAAAATCAAGGTTTTAACCCAAAAAGACCCTTCAAAGACAAGGTAAAAAGGGTTGAGATAGTAGAATACCAAGATTTCAGCATGCCAAGTACCAGTGTACCGTTACCCAGTGCTTCCAGGATCATAACTTGGCTCAATTCAAATGGCACTTTTTAATTTAGCGTGCTTAAGCCCAAGAAATCCAAGGATGAGTGACCATTGGGAAGTAAGATAAAAAAGGGTGCAAATGCTAAAAGTAAGTCATGTTTGGCATAAATGCACAAAAGTTAGCAGAAAGATAAGGAAAAGTAAGGGATATTCTCCTCAGGTAACCTCACAGTGACAGTCAAACTAAAGGTTTAGCCTTGAAATTTCAAGGGCAAAATTTCTTTCTAGAGGGAGAAAATTGTAACATCCTAACTTTTAGACCTAAAAATACCAAAATTAGCTTGAATTAGATAGATTACCAGCTCTTTTTAGCAGAAATCTCAAAAATGAGAAAGGAAGTCAAGGTGGTTTCAGGGACTAAACTATAAAGTAAGAAAGTTATTAGGGGGCAAATGTATAATTAATATTGAGATTTCAAGAGAGTCTCAAGGGCCTAGAAAGAGAAAAGAGGTTTGATGTAGGCCAAAGGTTAAGTTAGATGCCTTAAAGAGACGTTTTATGAGGTTAAGTCAAAGTAAGGACTAAATTGTAATTTCAAAAAGTTATGCCCAATAGGGGTAAAAATGAAAAGTATACAAAAAATTCCATAAAAATCCCAAAACATGGGAAATAATATTCTAAAACACTTTTGTGAAGAGAAATGATAAAAATACCCCTGAGGTATCTTAACTGGAATTTATAAGATTATAGCTAGTAAAAAGTACACCGTTTAAGATAATTATTTAAAATAGCAAGAGAGCACAAAAATATATACAAAAATAAGGTTAAATAGTTACAAGGTTGTACTAATTTATAAAATTAGTCCCGCTCCTAGAAGACCAGTGGAATGGCTTTAATAAAATAAAAGCCGATTAGGCTGTTAAAAGGGTATTTTAGTAAATGATTTTTATACAAGGCTTAAAGAAAGTGTTATGGCCTGAGAAAATTTATAGATATTCTATGAAATCTAAGGAAATTTATAGAGTAGATAGAAGAATTTTTTAAGCTTTAGAAGGCCATCAAGAAAGCTGAATAAATTTAAGCCAAGTAAATTGGAATGAAACTTGGAGATTAAGTTTAATCCAATGGCTAAGATTCATTCTCCCTTCCTCTCCACTAGATTTTTGACATCTAGTCCTTCTAGAAGGATGATGTAATGATGATGCAAAAGTGTACTTGAAGTTCCAAGTTTGCCCTTACACTTTCTTTTAGCTCCTAAGGATATTTTGGTTCATTCAAGGCCAAGTTTTGGCTATAAATAGACCCTCCCTTCCTCACATTTTTGACCAAGATAAGAACAACATGGAAAAATCTTGTCATTTTATTTCTTGAAGCATAACCAAGAGGAAGACACCACCTTTGATCAACCAAGCTTGGATACAAGGTTAGTTTTATATTCTACCTTGTATTTTGCTTTGTATTCTTAAGTTTGATGGTTGACAAATGTGGATTCCCCTAAGGGAAGGTGCTGGCCAAAATCTATAAGGAATAGGGGAGGATGATTTTGATGTTAAACATAGTTGAAGCACATTGGTTCAAGATTGTTTCAAGTAGTTTTGTGTTGATATTTGAAAGATTTCATGATATGATTATTATGGGTACTGTTCATGATATACCTTAAGATGTGTTTTTTTATAGTTTTGATACTTCCAATGTGTTTAAAATAGAAAATGGTATAGGTTAAACCTAAAGAACAAGCATTGGAAGCATTAACATTAAAGTTGGAGTTTTGGATTTCATGAACCCCTATTTGGCCAACAATAGTTCTTGAGTGAGGAGTTTTCTTTTCAAGAATCCAAAATCATATTTGGATTCCTTGGGTAAACTTGTGTAGGACTAAAATTGACCTAAGGAGTGGTTATCATCAAATTCTCATGAAAGAGGGAGATGAATTGAAAATAGCTTTTAAAACTAAATTTGGATTGTATGAATAGTTGGTTATGCCTTTTGGGTTGACCAATGCACCTAGTACATTCATGAGCTTAATGAATCATGTTTTTTGTTCATTTATTGGAAAATTTGTGGTTGTCTACTTTGATGATATTCTTGTTTACAGCAAAACTTTAGATGACCATGTTATGCACTTGTGTGAGGTGTTTAAAACTCTTAGAGAAAATAGCTTGTATGCTAATTTTCAAAGATGTTCTTATTGCATGGATTCTGTTGTGTTTCTTGGTTTTGTTGTAGGTGCTTAAGGGATCCATGTGGATGAAGAGAAGGTGAAAGCTATCAGGGATTGGCCAACCCCAACAAATGCTAATGAAGTAAGGAGTTTCCATGGATTAGCAAGTTTCTATAGGAGGTTTGTTAAGGATTTTTCATCTATTGCTGCACCTTTGAATGAACTTGTTAAGAAGCATGTTATTTTTAAATGGGGTGAATCACAAGAAAAGGCTTTTAACACCCTAAAGGAGAAATTAACTAATACACCACTATTGTGTTTGCTTGATTTTAATAAAATTTTTGAAGTGGAATGTGATGCTTCTGGAATTGGTATTGGTGCTTTTGATGCAAGAGTCTAGGCCTATAGCTTACTTTAGTGAGAAATTAAGTGGAGCTTCCTTGAATTACTCTACTTATAATAAGGAGCTCTATGCTTTGAAAAGAACTTTGGAAACTTGGCAGCATTATCTTTGGTCCAAAGAGTTCATTATTCGTTCTGACCATGAAAGTTTGAAGTTTCTAAAGTCTCAAGGTAAGCTTAACAAGAGGCATGCTTGCTAGTTGGAGTTTATAGAGACCTTTCCATACGTGATCAAGCATAAGCAAGGTACAGAGAATATTGTTGCTGATGCTCTTTCTAGGAGGTATTCTCTTATTACTTCTCTACATGCTAGGTTACTTGGATTTGAACTGTTGAAAGGATTGTATAATTCTAATTGTGATTTTTCTAAGATTTGTTCTTCTTGTGAAAAGCATGGATTGAATGACTTTTACATATATGATGGGTTTCTTTTAAAAAAAAACAGATTGTGCATTCCTAAATGTTATATGCGTGAATTGCATGTCAAAGAAACTCATGGTGGTGGTTTGATGGGTCACTTTGGTATTGATAAAACTTTAGCTCTTTTGCATGAACACTTTTATTGGCCTAGTATGCCCAAGGATGTTGTGTCTGTTTGTGCTAAATGTGTGACATGTTGGCATGCAAAGTCTAAGGTTCAACCTCATGGTTTATATTCCCCTCTACCTATGCCTTCCCAACCTTGGGTAGATATTTCTATGGATTTTGTGTTGGGCTTGCCTAGGTCTCAATCTAGGAAAGATAACATCTTTGTTGTAGTGGATAGATTTAGTAAAATGGCTCATTTTATTGCTTGTTCTAAAACAAATGATGCTGTGCATATTGCTGACTTGTTCTTCAAAGAAATTGTTAGATTGCATGGATTGCCTAAAACCATTGTGAGTGATAGGGATGTAAAGTTTCTTAGCCATTTTTGGAGGACCTTGTGGAGTAAGCTTGGAACTAAGTTGCTGTTTTCTACTGTGGCACATCCCCAAACGGATGGGCAAACTGAGGTCGTCAATAGAACACTCACTACCTTGTGATGTGCAATAATTCAAAAGAACTTGAAGAATTAGGTCAACTGCTTGCCTCATATTGAATTTGCATATAACAGGGCTATTCACTCTTCCACTTCTTTCTCTCCATTTGAGATTGTTTATGGCTTTAATCCTCTATCTCCTTTGGATATTCTGCCTTTGCCTTCTAGTGAACGAGCTAACCTTGATGGCAAGAAAAAGGCTAAGTTTGTGCAGGAATTACATGCTAAGGTGAGGGCCAACATCGAGAGAAAGAATGAGCAATATACAAAGCAAGCTAACAAAGGTCGTAGGAAGGTTGTCTTTGAGCCTGGAGACTGGGTTTGGGTACACTTGCGAAAGGAGAGGTTTCCAAAACAACGAAAGTCTAAGTTGCAGCCAAGAGGAGATGGCCCTTTCCAAGTCTTGGAGCGAATCAATGATGATGCTTATAAAATAGATTTGCCTAGCTCCTACGGTAATGTAAGTGCTACATTTAATGTGACTGATTTATCTCTCTTTGATGCTGCAGATTTGAGGACGAATCCTTTTGAGCAAGGAGGGAATGATAGAGGAGCATGGCATGATCAAGCATCAAAGGAAGACCAAAACACGGAGCGTGGAGCCCAAGCTAAAAGATGGAAGTCCAATATTCTAAAAGACCCATTACAAGGCATTGCAAGCCCAATGACAAGAGCAAGGACCAAATCTATGAAAGAGGCACTGAATTGTTTGATAAAAGATCTTAAAGAGTTAGAGCCCATTTATTTGGAAGAAGCATCCTTCAATCAGCCCATCAAGGGTCCAAACATGGTGATTACATTGCTAGAAGCCAAATAAGATTATGTACAAGGCCCATGTGCAGTCCAGATTGAAGAATTCACTCAAAATACATGTGACAAGCATGTGCCTTGGAGGAGGAGCATAAGTGACGTCCAAGAATATTCAAGAAGCATCAAGAAGATGTCTTTATGTATTAGTTATGGTTTAATTTCGTTTTTTTAAGTTTCCATTTTTTATTTGCATTAAATAAGGCCTTTTGGTCAAAGATTGCATAAGAATATTTTAGGTTAGTTTCCTATTTTTAGGTAGCAGCCTTTTTCTTCAAGAAAAGGTAATTTCCTATTTCCTTTAGCCTTAATTGGTGCCAACCAACATTGTCAATCATCATTAAGGCACATTTATGGCATTTATGACCTAGGGTTTTTTTATTCTAGATTGTTCTTTTGCTGCCTATGTAAGGCTACATTTTTTGTAATTGGGGATCAGATTTGAATGAATGAATTTTAGAGAATTTTATTTCTCTTGAGTGAGCTTTGCTTGCCGCCTCGTATTCTCGTGGGAATACTCGACTGTATCAAGTATTGATCATCCTTGTGATGTCTCCATGGCTAGGGTTGTAAGAGACAGGTTCTCTTAAGGTCCTACCTTTGATCGTTCGTCTAGTTTCCTAACTTGTTTCTAGCCGATCCGTATCTGTACCTTATATCAATTAGCCTAAGAGAATAATTATTACAAAGTTAGAACACTAATCCTAAAATTTAGAAAAAAAGGTTAAGTTCAAGAGAAGTAGTCTTGAACTTTATGTAATATCTTAGTTCTAATAGGTTGTATGATCATTATGGCTATGTTTAGGACCTTGAAACATCTAAAGGATGTTTGATGATGTTGATAGAAATCTATCATGGTTGGGAAGTTAAGGGAGTCAAAGGAAAAGCAAGAGGAAAACTTGAAGTACAAGGTAGTGAACTTACCTATTATTATTGCTTGATGTTGTATGCCTGTGTATTGCTATGTACATGATATTTGAATGTTCTTATGACATATTTTGGCTGTTGTAATTGCTATTTATGATGAATAGATTATGTCTCCATAGCCATGAATAAAAAAGGTAGCTTTAGGCATATTAATATGTCACTAACTAACAAGAGAATAAGCAAGTTGCATGTAATGCATTAGCATCCATCTAGCATGATTATGTGGTATTGTTTGCTATTGAGATTTCTCCAAATCTCACCCCTCCCTAACCAAACATTTAGGTCAATCAATGATGGGCAATAATGGCATGAGAAGGAAGGAGAAAAAAGTGGAGAATTATTTATATTAATGAATGAAACTATTGTTTAATGTATAATTCTCCCATTATGTAAATTATGTTTATGGATGCCCATGATGCAATGTAATTGATTAGAATGTCTATTGCATGAATGAAAATGTATGAGAATGAATGGGAAAGAGTAAACTCAAGCTATGCATGCCAAAGCAGTAAAAAGAATTAAAGCAAGAATTGTTTGAGGGATAAAACGTAAGTTCTGGAGCAGTCAGATTCCAACTCTAGTTTGACCTATCAAATGAATAAATTAAGCCACGAAATTTAGCAAGCTTATAGTACACATTTCAAGCTTTAAATCAAGAGATAGATCAACTCAATTGGATATGTACATAAGGAGATACAAATTTCTATAATTGAGGCAAGAAATCTGAAAGTTCTAGAATTTACCAAATGAATAATAAAGTTTAATGAATAAACTATATGAATTGGCAAGAGATAACTTCAGTTGATATTTTTTTCTTAAAGAGTATTCAAAGAGATTTCCATAGAATTTTGGAACACCTCCATATGATTTTTTTAGAATTAGTTATGATTTTTCAAAGTTGGACCTGTAATTTGAAAATTGCACAATGAACAGTATTTCTGTAAATCAACATCCTAGTTACGTTTTTATGAGCTCAAGGCCATCCAAAGTGGTTAAAAATGGTTCTAAATGGACTCTAAGGTACAATAGAAGTAAGGTGTGATAGTATTCAATTGATTTCTTGGACAATTAATGCTTCAAATTGTTGCTTTTTATTATAGGACACTTAAGAATTAGAGCTAAGATTAAAGACTAAGGGATTACACAACATGAAAACTAAGAGTATTGACTATCAGAAACTATATGATGAGGCTTGACCGTGGGTTTGCTACGGCCAATGATCTGGGTTGAAGACTCTCTAGAACTGTTCGCCTCGGCTTGGCTGTTACTAAAGCTATGGAAGATGGTGCTTGAGTTCCCAATCTCACTAGGGGAGTCTTCTTATTTTATCCTTTGTTTAGCTATAGGTTTATGATTTTTTAGGTCTTAAGAATAGTAATTTATAGTTAAATTTTTGATTGTCATTGTAATCACTGTTAGATGATTAATTGGGTTTTGGATTGGTTAATGAGGATTTTGTGCTCATCAATATATGTGATTGTATATATATTCAGTTTTGACTACTTCCTTTTCATTTAGCGAGATCATGTTAGTTGTTTTGGAAGAAAAGGGTTTTAATTGAATCCAATGCATTAACTAATCACAAGTACACACTGAGAGGACTTAATAATGTCTTAAGGATTGGATTCAAGACTTAAGACATTGGGTTTGTAACATCCTGAGTTTTATCGGGTTTTAATAACCTCTTTTGGTTGATTTTGAGGATAGATTAGTGATTTAATGTTGATCTTGGTGTTAGGGTTGGATTTGAGGTATGTTGGAGGAATAGGTGAACAGACCCCTCTCAGGGTATGTTCGCCGCGGCGAACCAGGAGTTCCAAGTAGGCTTTGTCTTTCGGGCAGGTTTGGCTGCAGCGAAGTCATTCAGGTGAGTAGGGTTTCCCTCTTGGGAAGGTTTCGCCGCGGCGAAGGTTTTTGGGTGAGCGAGAGTTTCCCTCGGGAAGCTTTCGCTGCGGTGAAGTCAGGTTTTCAGGCGAGTAATCCCTCTTGGGATTAGTTCGCCACGGCGAAGGGTGCCAAATCTATATAATCGTGGGAGAGTCTGTGGGTGCGAAAATTAGAAAATCTGAAGGAGGAGAGAGAAGCTCTGCTAGGGTTTCGATGTTGTGGCTTGGGAAAGGCATTTCTAAGGATCCAATACCTGAAGTAAGTGATTTTAATCTCTAATCTATCTTCTTTCTTGGAATTTCTGAGGATTTATGGTGAAACCCTAGAGTTTTCTAGGTTGTTATGGAATTGAGGTTTTTGACCGATTGTTTTGAGTTTAATTGATTGCTTTGGGTTAGTCTAAGTATTTAATCGGTGTAGTTTTCTTGGATTTAAAGAACCTTGAGTTTTGAAGCTAGGGTTTATGGAAATGGGAGGTTTGTGATTGAGGATGATAATGTAAAGGTTGATTTTGAGTTTTGTGAATTGGGTTATGTTAAGGAGAGTTAAATTGGATGTTTAACCGGTTTGGAATGTTATTAGGACTTCAATTGTTCAAATGGGGTGATTGGGTGTTGAATTCCTATAGTGGGTCCTTGAGGTTTGAATCCTAAATTGATGTTTGGAAAGGAATTAAGGTTTTAAATGGATTTTTATGACCTTGGAGTGTTGTCTTGGTGGTTATACCCTTTGAGTTGAGTAGAGTTTGGTTGGAGTTAGGAATTTTATGTCCCCAAATGTTCTTTTGGCCACATTATTAGTTGAAAGCTAATACATGATGGTTGTGTGTTTGTGTGCTTGTGTAGACGGGTTGTGAGCCTTGTTGGTGCACGGGGCCGTCTTATTGGTTTGTTATTCCTTGCTCAGGCGAGAGGTAACCACTTTCCAATCCTTTGTACATGCTTTTGTGGTATTGTGAGTGGATTTATGTTTTGTGCTCCGGATAACAAATGTGTTCAAAGTGTATGTTGTATATTGAAAAGGAAAACCGTCTTGTGGGGTTTAAATTGATATTGATTGAATTTGTAACTTGTGAAAGATAGGCCACTGAAAGAAGTAAATTGTGAAATGATTATTTACTTTTGATTATGGTTTGAGCATGATGCATGAATTGGGAATTGGTGAGAGTTTTGATTGTTACTACCACGTGGTAAGGCCTCCATTAATGCATGATGGTTGGCTCTTTACGTCCCCCATAGTGAGGGATAGGCCTTTTGGCTCCTTATGTCCCCTATAGTGAGGGATAGACCGGGTTCGGCTCTTGAAAATCTCCCAAAGTGAGGGATATGGTTGATGGGATTGCATCATTGCACTTGCATACTTGTTGTGGCTATCATTTATCATATTACTTGTGAACTGCCCCACTTGACACCTCACGAGCACCTATTTAGTAGTACCTTGAATTGGAAAGATTGGTTACTAGGACGTTGTCTCACCCCGTGGTTTACAATGTTTTCAGGTGAAGGTTCCGGGCGTGTGCCATCAGGAAGAGACACAGAGGCTTGAGTTTGGTTAGCTTTAGGCCTCTAGCCCTTGTATATGTATGGCTAGTATATATTACCACAGTTAGGATCCCTTTTGAAATATTTTGATTACCTGGCCTTGTTGTAAACTGGAGAGAATGTTATCTCCTTATTTTGGTTGGCCTCCGGCCATTTCTAGTGTCTTAGGAAACTCTGATTTTATTTTGCTGGAAACTATTTGGATGGGCTGATGTGATGTCTGTTGTTACCCGGGCCGGAGAATTGGAGGCCCAGTGAATGTTAATGAATGATTTCTAGTTGCATGCAACAGAGTGTGGGTTTGACTCTTGTTTGAATGTTGATTTCTAAAAATATGCAAAGTTCTTTCTACTATGGTAGTTCCTTTTAACAGCTTTCCTTTTCTACCATAGTAGTGATTTTATGACGAGTTTATAATGTTTTGGGGTTAAGGTTTTTACAGGGTTCAACAATATTTGAGGTTTGCCATTTAAGAAGCTTAGTGAAAATAAACTCCTATTATCTTGTATGAACAATGATCATACTAATCCATTTTCAAGAGGCCCACTATCATCCATTTCCATCCTATCATTATTTTATCAAAAATTCCAAAAATATAGTAGCTTAGATTTATTTTCATTGCATATACTTTAGTTATAGTTCAAATTAATCTTAAAAACCCAAACCCCCTTCATTGTATTGGATTACACTTTTATACTACATTTCTTAGATCTGGTTATAAATTTAACATTTGACCCCAAGGCACAACGACACAGTCAGATCAATGGCGTCGTTGCTGGGAAGCCATTAAGTTGGTTCCCTAAACTAGTTACTTTCAACTTTGGTTGATTGGGGATTTAATAGTGGTTGTTTAGTTCATGATGTTGCTTTCACTGTCACTACTTCTTTATGTGAAGAACATACTTCCCTTTCTAGTGCTAGATTAGATGGTGAAATTAATTTCGATTTGAATAAACCTTTATCTTGTTCTTGCAATGCTCACACCATAAGCATGGGTTGCATTGATAATAAGTATGATATACTTGTTGAGTGGCAAAAGCAGAACTTTGGTAAAGTGAGTGTATTGACTCCTAGTACTGAAAGTGCTGAAAATATAAAGCATGATATTGACGCAAATTGCTTGAATGATGATTCTATGGAGAAATATGAATTTAACCATAGCCTTGAAAATTATCTTTCTGAAAATCCCATTGAATTGCATGCTTTTAAGTTGGTACGAAAAGACTCAAATTTTGAAAGACAAAATTGTAAATAAAAATGTATCTTTTAATCTAATTCTTTCTTGTGACTTGCCACCTAATTTAAGTAGTTGTGTAAATAGTAATATTGCATTACATGATTATATTCTGCATGAATCTTCTTCTTCTTCCACTCTTTTGCCACCCATTTCCTGTGTAAGCAAAAGTGATGTGATGTACTCCAACAACTGTCTGTTAGATTCTTCATCTTCCACTTTGCATACACAAGGCATTTTCGAAAATGTTATTGATTATTTGGTTCCTGTGGATGGGAATCCTATTGACTTTCTTGGGTGTGATATTTACTTGGAAGGTTTTGCTTTTCAAATGTCTTATGCTACTCTAGATCTCTCTAGGTCTTTCTTTTTGGACTAGATATTATTGCTAGTTCAATGTTTCTCTTTTAGGAATCCTCACACCAAGAAATGTCAATGGAGAAGTGAGCACATTGAAAAAGTGCACATTTCTCATTTGGGATAAGAACTTCTCCTATGAGAGTTTGAAGAGATTTCGTTCTCAAGGTTGTGTCTTTCCTTCTTTAACTCTTATCTTTTGAATTAATTGGTTGTTTTGTGAGATAAGTGTGGGGGAGACATATCCTATAGTAAAAGTATTTTGTTTTTTTTTTCTTTTCTCCCTTTTTGATTTTGGTTTCTCTTGTTTAGGGTTGCACTTGAGTTTTGCATTAGGGACAATGCAAGATTTGATTGTGGGGGGGAGGGATTGATATTCAATGATTGTGTTTGTGTTTCTGTGTTTAATGAAAAATCTGGTTTTCTAAAAAAATTACCAAAATTTGATTGATTTTTAAACTAAATTTAAAGATTTTGAGTAAAAAAATTTTAAAAATTTGTTATTCAATTAACTTACACTTGAATTTTTGTATTCTTGGACTTTGGTAGATATTTTTGAACTTATATTGGTACTCATGAGAATTGCTAGTTGTTCAAAGTTGTTTGTGCTAGTTTCATTAGTCACAATTCTTTAAGCTTGCTTTTGTATTGACTAAGTTAATGTATTGTGATTAATTTGAAGTACAATTAATCTTTGTGCATAAGCATTTGAGATTTAGTCTTGTTGGAAGATTCTTTAAGCCTAATTTTCTTTCACAATGTGTTGCATCCAGTTACATCTTCTACTTTCTAGAACTTATTTTAATTCTTATTCAAGAATTAGTTGCATTATTGTTATGAGCATGATAGAGGCATTCTAAAGCCCTACATCCCAAACACAAACCCTCATGATTTTATCCATTTCTAGCCAATTGAGCCTTCACTTTTCTCAAGTGCCAAAGCATATATTGTTTATTCAAGTTTCCAATAACACTTTACTGCTACATTTATTATGTGTTAAACTTTGTCTTCTTGGGCTTAGAATTGCGAGAAAAAAAATGAGAAAAGAAATAGAAGAAAATATTTGAGAAAAGCCAAAGATAGAAAGATCAAAATAAAATGGTATTAAAAGAATAAATTTTTGAAATAAAGCAATCTATTGGTGGTTTGAAGAATAAGGTTGTGCTTTAAGATGATAGAGTAACTGTTAGTTGGAAACCTTTTCCAAAATAGTTGGTGCTTTGTTATTTCATATCTTTTTTCCCTTATTCATTTCATTTAGCCTTTTCAATCATAATAACCTTAGAAGTCCTCTTGATCATTGCATCCATGTATTAAAAGTGGAGAGGTAGGATTTTAACAAGCTAATGGTAAAGTGGTTGATTAAGTAGATTTGAGAGAAAATTATCCCTACTTGGTGAGTAGAGTGAAACAGTTTATACCTTGAGCATTTTTCTCTTTTGCTCATTCTTATTGCATTAATTGTACTCTACTTTAATCCCTTCTCATTAACTTGGATCACTATGAATGCTTGTTTGAAAAGTTGGGTTAATGGCATGATTACTCTCTTACTTTGAATTTATATAGATTCCTATTTGTATCAATGTTATTCTCTTGCTTTGGTTTTGTATTGCCTTTGTCAAGGAGTACAAAGGTTTAAGCGCGAGGGAATTGATTGAACCTAATTCTTTTATGTCATTTCATATCATTTTCAAGGTTTTTATCATAGGTTAGTGGCTCTTTTAGTTAGTGCCTTTTTTAGGACACAATTGTCATAATTAGTTATAATTGTATTCAATTGATTTCTAGGACAATTAATGGTTCAAATTGTTGCTTTTTATTGTAGGACACTTTAAGAATTAGAACCAAGATTGAAGACCAAGGGATTACACAATATGAGAACTACGAGTATTGACTCTCGGGAACTATTTGCTGTGGCTTGGCCATGGGTTTGCTGTGGCCAACAATTTGGGTTGAAGACTCTCTAGAACCGTTCATCAGTAACACCAAATGCAGATCCGGAATGTAAAAATAGAGCACCCACTCAAATAATCCGACCCAGATTGATCCTTTAAACCCTTAGAAACCCTATTTTTAAATAACACTCCATTCTCTCATCTCATATACCTCTTACTCATCTTTTTGCCTCTCCATCTACACCTTCTTTCCCATCTATTTCCTTTACTTTTTCTTCATCCCATCCAACTCTCCTCTACTTTCTAGTTACTATGGCTGATGATTTAACTCTGATTGAAGTTGTTATTTAAGCTATGGAGGGCTAAGGTTTCACCCTCTTGAAGATAGAAGATGGTGCTTGAGTTCCCAATGTCAGTAGGGGAGTTTTCTTATTTTATCCTTTGTTTAAATATAAGTTTATGATTTTTTAGGTCTTAGGAATAGTAATTTATAGTTCAACTCTTTGATTATGATTGTAATCACTGCTGGATGATTAATTGTGTTTTGGATTGGTTAATGAGGATTTTGTGCTCATCAATATATGCGATTGTACATATATTCAGTTTTGACTACTTACTTCCTTTTCATTCAGTATGATCATGCTAGTTATTTTGGAAGAAAAGGGTTTTAATTGAATCTAATGTATTAACTAATTACAAACACACACTAAGAGGACTTAACAATGTCTTAAGGATTGGATTCAAGACTTGAGATATTGGACTCAATGATATTTGGGGTTTTCCATTTAAGAAGCTTAGTGAAAATAAACTCCCATTAATTTTTATGAACAATAATCACACTAATCCATTTTCAAGAGTCTCACTATCATCCATTTTCATCCCATCATTATTTTATCAAAAATTCCAAAAATATAGTAACTTACGTTTATTTTCATTACATATACTTTAGTTATAACTCAAATTAATCTTCCCAAACCTCCTTCATTGTATTACATAGCATTTTGTCTAGCTTAGATCATCAATAAAGGCTATACGTGAATATGACCTGAATTGCACTACTATACTACATCTCTTGGATCCAGTTATAAATTTCTTGCATTTGATCCCAAAGTGTAACAACACAGTCAGATCAATGGCACTGTTGCTAGGGATTGAACCTAGGTTGCCCCCGTGACAAGCAGAAACACTCACCACTATACTACAACGACTTTGTTTTGAGTCTACCACTCTTTTTCAGCAACCATTTTTCGCTTTCCTTTATATGTGACAGATGGCATGATTTGAGAAATAGGGATCTCATCTAGATCAACATGCTCATCCGATCTCACTTCAGTACTAAATGGCAAAGAAACTGGGACATGACTTTCCTTAAGCATGTTTGGAATAGAATAACTAGCACTTTTGCCTTGCCTCTCCTCAGTCATAAATGGCACAAAATCAAGGACACTACTATCCTTAATCATTATTGGAATAGAATGATGGATACTATTACCCATAGTCAACTCTTTATCAGCCATCACATACTCAAAATCCTAAAGCATTTATTAATATCAAATTAGATATTGGCTAGCACATGTAATAGATCATTTTCAAGAAAACATAGATAATTAAGTATACCTCATACAACTCCTTCAATTGTCTTACCAGCCTTTGCAAAATCAAAAGGAATAATAAGAATTATTGTATTTTATTATAACTTGTAGTAGTAAATTTTTAAAAAAAATGGCACTTACGCTTTTCATATGCTTGCTTTGTTAAATTCCTCCATCAGAGTATGAATATAGTCAAAAATAGAAATGCTAGAATAGGGAAAGTCAACGTAACACTTGTTGAGCTTCAATTTGAGCAATAGCATCGTACGAACTAGAATGTCCAGATCTTCAGGGATTGGTGAAGATCTTTTTGATTAAATAGACAAATTGTTAACTTATTTTACTAAAATCATAGAAAAAAAAGGATCACAGATATTACTAAACCCACAAAAAAAAGGGGATCACGAGTAACTTTACAACCTTAAAAAGCTCCTTCTCTAACTCAGATGCAATTTTCCCAATGAATTGCAATACCAACTTGTCAAAAAACACAACTCCCTTTCCTGTCTCATACATCACTGTGTAATGCACCCTCATCCTGAAAATATGAGACATATATATCACATTAATTAATGTCAATACTTCCCATAAGAAAAATTAATAATCATAAATTCAATATCATTACTTCCACTCAAAAGACACTAGCTTCTTCGTGCATAACTTGCTAACGCAGATCTTCTTGCCATTCTCTTCTTTTGGCTTACTACTGCACATTGAACAACCCTTATATTTCTAACCATCTGTTGTCTCAAGCCTAGCGAAAGAATTCCACAATTTCAAATATGTTTGAACCTTTTCTTTGCATTTTCAAAGACTATAGAAAGCCCTCAAGTTCTTATTTCACAATTATAACAAAAAGTTTGTTGTAGATTAAAAAATTCTAGTAGTTATTAGCAACTCAAATCAAGTCCAATCACCATGAAAATTATACAAGATCTTTTTTTGTTGAAAAAAAATTATATAAGACCTTTTAGATCTAATGTTTTGATGACAACAAGACTATATAATAATTATTTTGTAGGATAACTACTTGATTAAATATATGTTCCTGGGACTGTTTAGATAAAACCAAACCGTAGTTTAGAGAATAGTTTCTGAGAAAAAAGTTATTTTTGAGAATAAATTTTGTGAAAAAAGGATTCTAATAAAATGATAGTATTTGGATATTGTTATCAAAAGCACTTTTTATATGTGCAAATTACTAAAAAGGACATAAGTTAATATGATAATTACATAAAAGATGGATTTTATAATATTTTTATTCAATGTAATAAATTTGTTGATGGTATATTTTTTGCCAACATAACAAATAATATATAAAAAATGTAATTAATTAATAATTGATATGTGTATATGTATCTATAAAATATAAGATTAAAAAATGATTTTTTCCAATAAAAAAATATTATTTTACCTTAAAGATTTTTATCATGAAATCTCATAATATTTTTTCTGAAGAGAAAAGGCAAAGCCTTTGAATATAATAGGTATTTCTGTCCAAATACTGTTGGCCAACTTCTAACAAGAAATAATTATTGGGAAAAATGACACAAAAAAAGAAGTTGAAAATTGCAATATTCCAATTTAGACATCTAAGAGGTCAAAATCCCAAGGAAATGCCTGTTTGGTATTTTGTAAATGCAGTCAGATAACCAAAATGCTCTTATATTAGCTTTTTTTTTTAAAAAAAAAAGCTATCAAACTTTTTATTGGTAGTACATTTCTTGTCATTAGTTATTCAACACCTATCATTGTCAGTATACAACTTATTAATAAATATCTTGTCATTGTCAATACATTCCTTGTCATTTGCTGTTTAATACTCATCCTAGCTTATTCACAACTTGTTAATAAACATTTTGATACAAGAGCATTTTTGTCATTTAACTATATTTGCAAAATACTAGCTCGGGCAGAACTTCCTCCCCTAGGATTTTGACCTCTTAGTGTCTGAATTGAAATATTGCAATTTCTAGCTTCTTTTCATGTCATTTTCTGTAATTATTGCCCCAACCACCATATTTTCACCCGCCAAAAGTGAAAAGTTTTAGCTTCCTCTGAACCTATAATTTAGGAGGCCAAAATCATGGTTTTGAGTCAAACCAAGGTTTTGTCAAAAATTAAGAGGGTATTTAGGTAAGATCAAAATCATGATTTTAGAAGTACTTTTACAGTATACGAAGTAACTATGTGAAGGAGTTTGCCTCGATTTGCGGAAAAGTGCTTCTGAAAAGTGCTTATTGGGTTTCCTAAACACCCTTTTAAGGTGTTTGGATGATTTTTGGGCCAAATCATGATTTGAGGCCCAAGAGCACTTTTTATCAGTCTGCCAAACACCTGCTTAACGTCACAAGGTCTTAACCTGGGTCAAAAGTACTGATAAGTCCAGTTACTCTTTCGCCTTGTGCTTCTTGAGTGGTAGTTGAAGGTTATGTGCAAAGGCTGTTTGTTCATCTCATCTTACAATGCCTTACGCAGAACAATGATTTAGTTGCTATTTGATTTTTTTTTTTCGTTGGGTTGTTTATATGGTTTCATTATACTTCGGCAAATCACCAAAGCAAAAGCCCACTTTCCCACGGTCATTATTTGAAATCGCACTTTTAATATAGGGATCCATCTTGGGCTTGCTTGCTTTGGGCTCAGTTCATTCGGGAATTTTATTGTCACGCAGTCCAAGCAATTAGGGCAGGGTCCGGTGCAAAGTGAGTAATTAATATTGACGTTTAGGATGTTACCCAAAAAACAAATATTGACGTTTGGGAAGAATGACAATTGGGTCTCATAACTTTTTGACCTTGAAGGAAGCTCTCCGTCTTACTCTTTTTTTCAAAAATAATTTTATGTAAATTCCACATCAGCTGATGAGTTGGAAGCCATATAGACAATTTTTAGCACCATTATTAATATTTTCTACTACATAGGATGACACTCATGATGAGCCATGAATGATATGAACAAAATTATAAATGACAGAAAGATCAAAGACTAAATTGCACGTGAGTCATACTGAATCAAATTTAGAGAGTGGGTTATTAAGTGAGTAAAAATTTTAAGGTCCAAAAGATTAATTAAGTTCAGCTTAATTATATCTATATTTACATTTATATATTAACTTATATATAATGAATCAGAAATGTTAAAAAAACAAGAACCAATTAGATCACCCCTTTTACTTGGATTTTTGGTTATTTCAAAAAGCAAACATGTTAATTCATTAGCATCTAGTATAAATAAAAACTTTGCCCTTTATTTCTAGCTACTAACTACAAGTCTTCCCTGCAGGGCAATTATTCTTTTATTGAACATTTTATTAAATAAAAATAACGCTATTTATTATTTTATCTGCATACATAATACTATCTTTATTTTAAGTGTAGTTATGAAAATTTAAATGAAGCTGAAAACATTATTGATAGGAAAATATGCATTTGTTTAGGAAAAAAACAATGTTTTAAAAAAATGAAGGTAAAGGTGCAATTTTTGACTTTGGTCTTATTTCTTAGGTATAATTTATACCATGACTTTCTTAGTGGTGCAATTTTACCCTGATATTGCACCCCAAAAAAAAAGGATCAAGACTAAAATTGCACCCTAAGGAAAAAATCAGAAGTAAAATTGCATCATTAAAAAGACTGAGGTAAAATTAATGCACTTGAAAAATAAGATTTTGCACCCTTAATTTAGCGAAAAAAATAATCATCAGGTACCAGATATATAACTAAAAAATACCTTGTAGATATGTGAACAGTAAAGCTGCAATAATTGAAAATTCAAGTTTATTCTAATAAAATTATTAGAAAAATTTTAAAAGATTAAGGGAAAACATAGGTTTTGGTATGAACCTTCCCCCCCCCCCGGGGAAAATTCAAACATATTCGTGCATTAAAAAAAAAAAAAGAGAGGAATGGAAATGGGGGGGGGGGGGACCTTTAATGGAATGAACTCATGGTACCCAAAATTATGTTTGATATGTTAATAACTTTCGATGAAACTCCACTAAACTGATTGCTGATTGGGCCATGCATCTAGCAAACCACTTAATATCCTTAATTCACTCATCTCATCATCTAAAATATAAAGAGAACAAAACATATGTCACACACATATATATATATATACTCCTCCGGTCCTTAATATAAGACCCATTTAATTAATTTGATTAGATTAAGAAAATTAGGTAAGTTAGTTAATTATAAGAAATATGACACGTTTTTCCTAAAATACCATAATCATATTTCTTAATACCCCACCTTTCTCTTCTACTTGATTATGGTTGAAAGAGTATCCATAGGGGTAATTTAGAGATAATTGATAAATATGATAAATGGGTCTTATATTTAGGACCAAAACCAACTCACCAATTGGATCTTATATTAAGGACCGGAGGAGTATATATATATTTATATAGAAATGTTATAAATCTATGATCTGAGGAGCTTGATATAACATTAAAACTCAATTGGACAAAATAATATACAAGCATACAAATCAAGCACATATATATATATATATATATATTTCAACATATCAGAACCGTACTTCTATCTCTTATATGCTTATATGTACAAGTTGATGACTAATTATATATATATAACATATTTTTAATAAAATAATTAAACATATTTAATGAAGATTAATTAACTAAAGCCCGCTTGATCCGATCAACTTGGTGAGTCCAAAGGTTATAGCCATGGCTAGCCACCCTCCAAATAAGACCCTTCCACTTGACTTCAAAGTCGGAGCGTTCCCCAACACTGCCCCTAACCACCCAAACGCCACCAAAGCCACACTCACGGAACCCACCACCGCCCCAACCCTAACCTTATAGTCTCTTATAAATGAAGCTGCCAGCAACGGCACCATCGCGCCAACCGAGAAAGCCAGCGCCGATGCTGCTCCGGCTTGTAAAGGGTTCGGCAAAGTCTCCTTGTCTTCCTCATCATCTTCATTGCCTTTATCACCGTCATCATCATCTTCTTCTTCTTCTTCATAGTCATCCATCTCCCTGCGGATTTTTCTTTCTTTTTCTCTCTTCATCTGAGCCACCTCTATGTCTAGCTGTGAATACACTGACACAAACTCGCCGATGGCCATGCTACAAGCTCCGGCGACTAACCCGGCAAAACCGGAGAGGATCATGGCCTTGATGTCCTGCCTCACTGCTCCGACACCCATCATAAGAGATGCCGTCGAGACCAATCCGTCGTTGGCTCCGAGAACCGCGGCTCGCAGCCACTGTGCTCGCTTAGAGTAGTCCAGCTCTTGAACGACGTCCTTTGTTTGTGTTTCTAGGGTTGTCGTCTCTGGTTGCTGCTGCTCAAGGTCGCTGTTGGGAAGGGGGAATTTACTTTGGATAGTGGTGGTGGGAGTTTGATTGGAAGCCATTAGAAAGAAAAGGGTGGTGAGATAATGGTCGAAGAAGAGAAGAGAGGAGGGAGTAGCGTGGAGAACACACGCAACGAAGAAGGGTATTTATGGGCGAAGATGGCGAGTGTATTAATGGAGGCAAAAGTGGGGCAAACCCACTAATTTTAAAAGCAAATTTTTTTTTTTGGGTCAACAATTTAAAAAGCAATGTTGAAAGGGCTATGATCTTCTATACTACGGAAATACGGGACGCGGTTTCTGGATCTGCTGCAAGAAAAGATACGGCGTTACTGCTTCTAGCAATGTACTCCCATTTTTTAGTGTTAGATAATTGATTTGTAGATATTAAGAATCATATTTAATTTAATTATTTATAATAAATATGTAATAATTTTTTTAAAACATCTTTTCATCTTGATGGAAACTCTCCTAGTGTATATAATCAACCTGGATATGCTTTGGAGAAGGAATTATAAAGGTGGAAAACAAAATGATCTATAATATTATATTCAGAACCAAAAGCAAACCCTTTTCACAAGCTCCCACATACTCCCTCCATCCCTTCTTATAAGCAACATTGGAACTCATTATGTAGATCAAAATATTAGTTAAAATTAGTTAAATATAATAAATATGTAAAAATTAGAAGTTCTTTCACTAAAATACCCTTATTTGTGGAAGGAAGAGTATAAGAGAGAGAATAAAAAGTTATTATAATAAAGAGAATCATGGAAGAGAGAGAATGTGTGATAGAGATATGATGGTTTGGGAAATGAGATAATAAATATATTGAGTATTAAAATAAGAAATTAATGAGAGCAAAATAAGGTATTCGCTACAAAAATTTAAGACAACTTGTAAATGTTGCTTATATTTAGGGACAAGATGAAGATGATAGTTGTTGCTTATAAAATAAGACGGAGGGAGTATAGAACAGCGGTAGTAGATTTCAATCCTTTAAAACTTGAAAGGACTAGATTTAAAATTATTATTTTATTTTATTTTTTATTTTCATTATTTTTCAATATAAAAGTTAGTTGAGAGGTTGGATTTGATCCACCTCAATCCATTATGTCCACCATAATTATCATTTTTCTTAAATTAATTTATCTAATTTATAAATTTATTTATAATCTAATTTTACATACGGGTATTTTCAAGAAGGACTGCGTTAATTTTTTTTAAATAATTTATTAATTTAGTTAGCTTTCTTAATATATTCAAATTATTTAAATAACTCTTTTATTAAGAATACATGAGTTAATATAAGTTTATAATTGAGCGATTATTTTTATCCTGTACATCTTGCTTCTTTTAAATTAGTATGTTAATTTGCATAGTCTAAATTTACTCCAAAAGTAACCAGCAAGGGAACTTACATACTTTGGATTCCAGGATTATAACTTTCGAGATAAAGCTACTCTCTTACGTTATTTTGGTGGATTTGATCAAGAATAATGGATTTCTAGACAAAGCATATAAATTTTTGTAACATATACATGCATGCATGCATGCATGTGCGCATGCGTGGATTGGTATCAGGAAACATGGATAAATGAGGTTTGGTTAAAAGAACTTGTAAAGTAGAATCTATCACCATCCCAAAATTTCTTTTTGATGATAGCGATAAATTAATCTTATTGCTTTCAATATGTCCAACCTACAATTTTTTTTAGTGTTAAATTAAACAAGCTTTTAATTAAAAATATGATTTTGGATTGAAACATCTTTTTAAATTTTTTATTCCAATCATAATATTATATGCCTTGTTAAAATATTATGTTATTTAATTCTGCTAGAGAGAAATGTCTTCATTTAATTCCCTCTCCACTTCCTCTTCATTTATTATTTTGACTATTGGATTAACATCCTATGGTTGAGATTTAATATATTTTAACAATATTATTATAATAATAATGAAACAACAAAAATATATATATAAGTAGTCAGAAATTAATATGCATACATTACTTCTATAAATTTATATTAAAATATTTTATAATTTTTTTATTTTTATCCTGTGCTGATTGATTGTAACATTATCATAGTATTTATTTATGTATATGTTAAAGTTGTTTATACATATTTTTATTATTTAATATTATAATATTTTTATAATATATTAAATCTTAACCATTGGATATTAATCCAGTTGTTGATATAGTAAGGGGAGGGAAGTGGAGAGAAAGCCAAATGGAGACATTCTTTCTTGATCTATTGCACCTTGAACTTGGCTTTTGCCCTTTACTTTTTTCACCCTTCGATTGAAATTTAAGTGGTCCATATTTAAATTTTATGAGTAAAATTTAGCATTTTTGAATTTATTTATTTATTAATAATTTGACATTTTATTATTAATTTAAAAAAGTATTAACTCAAAATCACTCAGAAATCTAAGTTGTTAACCTTCATAATGAGGTAACGCCACCTTCATAATGAGGTAACGCCATAAAATCAATAATTTTCTTTTGAAAAAAAAATTAATAAATACTTATAATATATAACATATACGATTGATGTAATAAAGTTTTCAGCGTAGAACAATAATAGGATGAACTATATATAACTATTTTCTTTTTAGCTAAAAAATAGGGAGAAGAACAAATTACATAAGGGGTACAATAATCAATTTGTTACTACTTTTAGCCTCCCCACATTTGCCTTTCATGCCAAAACTGAAGCATTAAAATCTTCGCCTTCCCGTAATCAAACCCAAAAAGGAATATTAGTGTCCCTGTGCTTCCTTTCAACAAAATTATTCTGGTTAAAGTAAATATCATAATAATACTCCTCCGGTCCTTAATATAAGACCCATTTAAATAATTTGATTAGATTAAGGAAGTTAGGTAAGTTAGTTAAGTATAAGAAAAGTGACACATTTTTCCTGAAACACCATAATCATCTTTCTTAATACCCCATCTCCCTCTTTTACTTGATTATAGTTGAGGGAGTATTCATAGGGGTAATTTAGAGAAAATTGATAAATATGAAAAAGGGCTCTTATATTAGAACCAAAACCAACTCAAGAATTGGATCCTATATATATTAAGGACCAGAGGAGTAATTTGTTTGATACAACTATATAATATTATCTTCTAAGTCACATCCAAGTATTGCCTAATCTCAACTGTGGGCAACTCTCCAATGCAATTTTTTGATCGATAATTTTCTAACCTTCAACTATTTTCAAGAGGAATTCCCTCCAAAAGCACAAATTATAATTTCTAGGGAGAATGACATTTTGATTCCTTATAAGGAAATTATTGTCACTTTGATTCAATGAACACATGACCGTTTTAAGTGATTGACTATTATAATACTACCTTTGATCTTTAATATAAAAGTTAGATAACTAATTTGAGGATACTAAGTAAATTAGTTAAGTTAGTTATTTGTCACACATATGTGTTGATTTCTCTAAACTATCCTCTTTCAATCATATGCATTAGATAATTAGAATTACTTTTTGATTGGAATCTAGCTCTTACAATCAATAGGGATATTTTGAAGAAAAATAAGAGATTACAAGTAGATTGTGAGGTTTTATATTTAGAACCAAATCTAACTTCAAAACTAGCTCTTATATTAAGGATAAGAGGTAGTATACTACTTTCGGTCATTAATATAAGAATTAAATAACTAATTTGTAAATATTAATAAAATTAGTTAAGTTAATTATTTGTACTATAAGTATTATTTTCTCTAAAATACCCTTGTCAATAAGTATATTGAAACTACCCTAATGGAAACTTCTTAACACGTACAAATAGATAAATATGAGAGACAAAATAAATTATGGGATTATATTTAGGACTAAATTAAATCTATAAGTAGCTCTTATATTAAGGATTAGATGAAGCACTATATTTACAAATTTTACTTCAGAGAAGACACGGATTTAGGGGGTTTGCTGCCCCTTTAATTTTTCTGAACTTCTTAAATATTTTTTGTTTATTTTGATAATTAGATTTTGTATAAAATGAGTGATATTTTGATATTTTATGAGCAAAAAATAATGTAGTTTTAAAATTTTTTATGATTTTTCAAAGAAAAAAAATACTCTAAAAGTGTAGATAGTTTCTTTGTTTTTTTTTAAATTTAGATACGATTTTTTTAAAAATCATGAAAAAATTCAAAACTATACCCTTTTTTTGCTCATTTATAAAATATTAAAATGTTACTAATTTTATATACAACATAATGATCAAAAGAAATAAAAAATTATTCAGAAAATTGGGAAAAATTAAGGGCCAGTAGGGGTAGTAGGGGGTAGCAGATACCCTAAATCCAGAAGAGACTTCATCAAAGTGTTTAAAATTCTTTAAAAAGAGACAAAAGTATCGTTCTCCCTAATTTTTATTTGGTGTAATTCTTACAAAAATCTCCACAAACAAAAGGAATCATCATTCCCGTTCACTAGTGTCCATATAAGTATATTATGTAATACTAGTAATAATATCTTCCCATATCCTTGTTAATTTGTGGTAATGCGACTAATAAAAGGATGTGTGCGTGTGGATGTGTAAAGCAATTTTGCTTTGATATGTGATGTCCCTCTTCTGATAAGGGAATCTTAACTAGTATATGAATCTGAATCAACGCATTAAAAAGGAAAAAAACTGAATCATTGGAAAGCAATTCTTCTTTGATATGTGAGGTCCCCCTTCTGGTAAAAGAATCTTACTCTACAGCATTTGAATCTTAATAAATTCAGTATATACCAGTCAAGTGGCAGAAAAAAATATTAGTAAAAAGGTTGTCTCATCGATTTTAACGTCAGAAGAAAAGAAAGGAAAAAATGGCACCTCTTTTAGAAAGTTTCAAATAATGATGTAAATTAAACAGTGAATTCAGTGACAATAAAAAGGAATGATCATAGGCCATATAGATGGATTAATAATTATTAAACCTTTATTCAAATAATGATGTAAATTTAAACCTTTCCATGATTTCAAATAATGATGTAGATTAACCCGTTTCAAGAGATATTATATAAGGATTACTATTCTGGAATAGGAGTTTGAATGATTGAATAATGGAAACAGTGAGTTCAGTGATAACAAAAAGGAATGATCAAAGGCCATATAGATGAACAAATGAAGCAGATGTTGATAGAAATGAGGAGGAATTTCTTTCCAATATGGTTTTTGTTGGAAAGAGTGAATTTGATTATAATTAAGGACAGTGTGATCTGTTGGCCGTCGATGAAGAAAACTAAAAAGAGGTTAATTTTATATATAATCTGGGCAAAATTCACTTTTTTTAAAAATATTATTATGTCATATCCAACGCCTTTTCTAGATCATATTGCTAGGCATTCGAGCAATCAGCTAGTCAGATTCGGGATTCCTGATTATCGCTCCCGGCACAAGTATCTCTTCCGGGGCTTAAACTTAAGACTCAAAAAAATCTAGCAAGACTTTACACCGTTAGACCAACTCAATGTTGATGGAAAAAAGACACTCCAGTCATACATGACTTAATGTTAATTTCTTTGTTAGATTTAAGCTGTGTTAGGATATAAAAAGAAAAAAGTTTAATTCCATGTTGAGATTCATAAATTTCTATCAATTATCAATCACATATATAGTTTGTAGGGAAGTCAATGGTTTGCAAATAATAGTATGATTTAACGGACATTGGCTTGCTCGAAGGGTATGTTTTGTTTGTTTGTATTAGTTTTTATTGGCAATCATAATTCGTCATATAGTTGTGGGTTCCTTGCTTACATGATACTACCTCTAATCCTAAATATAAAAGCTCTTGACTAATTTGAATAATTTAAAAAAAATTAGTAAAGTGAGTTATGTGTAATAAACAGGTGTTGTTTTTTTTGAAATACCTTTGCTAAGTGTATTAGCTAGAACTATAATTTAATGAAATATTTAACATATACAACTACTACAAGAACTACTTTGGAGGAAAATAGATAAATATGAGAGAAAAAATAGATTGAGGTCTTATTATTACCAAACTAAAAATCAAGCTAGCTTTTATATTAAGAACTAAAGAAAATAACACGTAAGGCAGCGTCTAGAAAATACTCTCATAGCATCCTGCACCCAAGGTTAGCATTCTAGTTAAGCATATTTTCCATAGTATTTTGAAGTTTTAAGGTTATTTATGCAATATTTTTGTTGACTCGTGCTGGTAATATGCATCTTTGCTCTGTCAAATTCTGTTTGCGCCTAGGAATTACAAATTCATGGCTTGTTTCATAACTAGCTTTTGGAGTTTAATGACGATATGTTATTATATATATATATATATATATATATATAGGTGTTTTAACGGAGGTGGAATAAAACACAGTGTGCAGGTGAGATTTGAAGTTTTGAAATGCGTAAAAGAAGCAGGCTCAACGTTGAGATTGAAGTTTTAAAGCTCCATATTAATTGGGCAGAGGTAAAATTTTATCTCTTATCTTATTTCTTACGTGCACTAACACTCTGGTGCAATTTTACTCATAATTATTTTTGTGCTATTTTACCCTTGATCTTATTTCTTAACTCTGTCAAAACAAAACAAAAAAAATCATGAATGAAATTGCACACAAAAAAATTATGGGTAAAATTGTACTACTAAAAGAATCAGTGTGCTAGATGCATTTAAGAAATCAAATTAGGGGTAAATTTGCATTTTTATCCATACTAATTCTGACACCAACATTTTTTATGAATTACGTTTACTTCCTTAGGAGATCATGATGAATGAATAGAACCATGACAAGCTAAGCTTACCCATGCCGTACATTACATTAAATTATATGCAAGATAAAACAATTATAAAAATAAAACATATTCCGTATAACGCATATCTTAGGCCAACCAGATAATTCTGAAGATGAGCAACCGAACATTCCAAATTAAATGATTGAAAACTTTTTTTTTTTTTAAAAAAAAGCACATTGAGAAATTATTTCTCCTATGATTCTACTTGGATAACTGGATTGGTCAGGGCAGGGCATTGGCTGTGGTCTGGTCTTGTGTAGGGGTCAAGCTGGTGTGGACATTGAGTCGGGCATACCAGAATGAACAAGCCGAGTTAGTGGTACAGCCTAGCCGGTCTAGCTACTTGGTAATTGGCTGTACAGAGAATGAAGTCAGAGCAAATGACCCAGTTTCTTAATCATGAAGGCATTATTAGGAGGACCCACAAGAGGAGTGAGGGAATAAAGAGGGACTAGGAGGAGTGGAGGATGGAGTGCCTATGAATAGCTTGAACAAGCTAGGTGGAAGAAGATGGAGTTGATGAAGAGGGACAAGGAGGTGGAGCTGAGAAGATGAGGAAGAGACTTACGTTCCATTCAATATGAAGCATTAAAAATAAGGAATAGAGATTATGATTACAATTGAAAAAAATCATTAAAAAAAATTAATATTAGTGATTGCTGATTACATAAGATTAGACAAATTTATGAAGGTGGGATTGGATAATACCATCTGCCCTCATGGTATTCCCATTACTTGAAAAAAGGCCTTTAATTATGGTTAAAATGGGTTTTCCATGACGGTTTTGGAGGCGTAGCAAATTTCATTGATGTTGTAAGGAGAATATTACACGATGGTTTATAATCGCCATGAAAAATAACTTTCCACAGCGGTTTTTATATAAAACGTCATGGGAAGTAAACTTTCAACGGCGGTTTTATTTAATAAACTGCCGTGCAAAGACAATTTTTAAAAGCAATTATATATATAACTGCTATTAAAAATGTTTTTAACAGCTTGTATAACAGCCATTAAAAACTAGATTTTTTTTTTTTACATTCTGTGTCAATTTCCTTTACAACCTCCCTGCAATTTACAGACCCAAATACAACTAGTAGAGCAGAAGAATATGCAGAACCATTTCAAGACATTTATCATAACACTAACATCCAATTCTTATTCAATCACCTACACATTATAATCAACAACTACTCAACGAGTTAATAATCAAACAATGAACTAAAAAATGATGAATGACTTAACTATTTCATATTTTCAAAATTCTCAAGCAATATTGTTGTCAAAGTATCCTTCATCAAATTGATTTCCTCAGTTTCATATGACACACTATCTTGGAATGCCTGTAAATTAAAAATAATATAGTCATTAGTCACCTCGATCAAAAATGTGAAAAGAATTGAAGAATTACATGATATCTGGGTCATATAGCAAATGACATGATATCTACATTCAACACTCCTGAATTGACAACGATACTAACAAAACGAAATATAAAATTGAATATCTAACTTTGATTATCTAAAAAAAAATTATAAACATTAACTTTGATTATTGAAAAGATTTATAAGCATATACTTAGCTCAAAACAACATACTTGTGAGAGAATCCATCTTGGTGATGCCTTATTTTTTTCCTTGGCCATAACATTGAAACTATAAAAGGCCCTATCAACAATTAGAAGAAAATGATATTAGATCATATTTTTGTAAAATTTACATGTAATAAATATATAAACATAAACTCACATGTTAATAACATCTCTGGTTTCTTCTTGTAGACCTCTACGGAGGGAATCAAACCAGTAGGCTTTGTTATCAAAGGGGCCAAAAACAATTAAGGTCCAATTATAACTGCAAAATATGAACCATGTTAATTATAATCCTAGATGTATAATTTGTGTATCTCAAATACAATAATATACTTACCCTTCTATGTAAGGTAAAACATATAATTTTCTTTTTGTCTAAATCATTGTGGTCATCATGTAGATCGACCTCGCTTCCACAGTATTTGCTATTTTCTGCACCTTTTGAGGATGCCTAAAGCTATATATGCCCTCAAATCCTTTATGCTAATAGACATGAGTAAAGTGCCTATTATTCAAATAAAAAATATTAGCACATGAATAAGTATAACATGAAATAATAAAATGATATTGTAACTTACAAAATAGCCAGCTACATGAAGACTATCCAGCTACTCAAAGTTGAGGAACTAAACAAGGTCTTTCTTGTCAATAGTGAAGTCGTATGTTATATCTAAATCCACAATCCCCAGCAGCATGTTGAGAGTAAGGGGGTTCTCTATATTTTCTATTATGGAATTAAGAAGCACCAAATTTTCATACATAACCTCAATATGAGCAAGAAGAGGCTAAAGGATAGGATATGTGCTCTTTGTCACCTTCTTCCCTGTCACTTTCTTTGCCGCTGCTACTGGTTTTCCAACAAGTCTCTTTAGCCACAAAATGAAATTTCCTTTAGCCTGAACTAGTAGTCGAACCTCATTAGTAGGGTTGGTCACTAGTGTACCACCTTGTCCACTATGGACCTTATCCACTATCACCCTCACTTGATCTTTTGGAACTTTCTTGCCGTGGATCATTATGCCTAAGGATGCTCAACCATTAGCAACATGAAGAGATGAATATTCAAAGTCCACATAGAGAGAACAGGGTAGTCCATTGTCTTGGGTAGGGTCAGGGCTAGGGTCAGGGTTAGACACTGTCAGCTGTTGCATTTGATTATTACTATCCTTCCCACTTTTAATCATAGGTAAACCCTGAAACATAGAAAGAAATTACTCAAGGCACATTAAATAAGTTTAAATGGATGAAATCAACCTTGAGAAGATTTAGAAGATGTGTGATATTACCTACGATGGTTCAGATACTTGGGGCATTAAGAATCCCATTGTGTCCATCATCATCATAGCCTACTGAAACTTGGTATCGAACTCCTCACACATCTTTTGCATATCTACTTGTGTTCTTGATTGTGTTGAGCTTGAACTCTCTCTCCATTTCTTCTTGTAATCTTTGGTTAAGCTCCTCTTTAGATACCATGTTAGCAAAGAATGATCCAGTGCTTCTTCATGAATGAGAGCCAAAGAATTGTTTAATGCCAATCCCTTTAGAGGCCCATCTAACTCTACTGAAAGAGTCGGCCTTTCTAATCGTAGAGGCCAAGATATCCATCTGTCCATGAGGAATGAATGTACCTTGGGATAATTTCTCCCCAAGTATATCCTGTAACATTAAAGCAACAAATTCAATTTAAGATAATTGAAAAAAGCAGTTAATGAAGCATGATGCAATGATATTATTTATAATCCTCTCAACAACAACAGCAATCTCTGGAGTGATATATTGACCCTTTTTAATCCTCACTGCCTTCCATTTCTCTTGGCAAGAAGGATGCTGGATGGGTGGAATGACTCTAGTAGGGTCTGAAGTAGCAGCCATCTGTGTAACTTGTTACCACTCCTCTATCATACTTCGTTCCAACCCGCTGTACCCTCCACGAGACATGATATGTGGGTACATATTCAGCTTAGATATTTACTTATTCTTCCTACTCAGTACCTATGACAATGAAACAAATTCAACAAAGTTAGTTTAGTTAAATAAAATATAAATTCATTAATAATTAAGTTTAAAGAAATCAAATCTGAAATGCAAGGTCTTCATGTTGCCGCGGAAACCTCTCCTATGCCTCGTCACTAATAAAAAAGTATCGATCTTTAGGATACTCACCCTTTCTTTTTTCATGGAGTTGCTTCCTTGTAAGCATAGATTTAAAATCTCTCCACCATTCATCAAGCCGCTTTAACACACAGTGTTTCATCTCCTCTATTACGAGAATATTAAATGTGAGCTACAATACAATACAATACAATAGAGTTAGAAGTAAATAATTAGTTATAATTGAAATAAATAGAGAAAAGAATTTGTAATGTACCAAAATATCCTCCCAAAGCTTGTTCTTCACTTCTTCCTCTATTATCCTCCAATTAGGAATGTCAATCCTAATCTTACTGTGTGCTAGATAACCCATATAGCTATTAAACTGAGTCCCTTCAAGACCTACAGCCTTCAAATCATCATCGAACTCTACTATAATCCTTGTGGGTTGTGTGGTCTCATTACGCAAAGCCAACTTTGTCATACAGGTCAACCCTCCACCCTTTTTCTTACTAGTAAAGGTGCTATCGTCGCCAGGACCCTGTTGACCAGATTCGTCCATTTCCTCTTCAATGAACAACCAATAAATGTAAGAATAAGAAACATTAAGTAAATTTAACAAAAAACATCACATTATGAATAAATGATAAATATCAAATAAATTTAATAAGAAACATCAAATGATTTATTTAGGCTTTATAATGATTATCCTCCCAAATTCCTTCACAATGATCATCCCTACCAGCATAGTCATCATCTACCAAATCTAATTCAGCTATTTTAGGTTGAGTAACTGTGAAAGGCGGGGTTTTGTCAAGATTGAACTCTAAGTTATTGTCATCTCTATCAACTCCTTGCCTCTTACCTTAGAGCACGATAGACAGTTTTTTTTTGCTAGATCGATGAGATAAAAACTTATTTTGCTTGACTTGCTAAAATAAATGACTCATCTCTGTATCCAATCCTCTCAAGATCACCTAAAACAAATCTAAATTCTTCATCTACTTGCATAATATTACTATTAACCTACTTACATTTGAAGATGGGAACTTTAAACTTACCTGCCATATCTCTTCTATTACTCCATAATAGGACATTGACGCCAATATTGGGTTTTTATCTTTTGAACTAGCAAAATGCATAGCTTTGGCTACTACCATCAGTACTCTTATCATTTTGGGTTTTTGTTTAAAATGAATAACTATTTATGTCATATCCATTCCAACATATAACCTCAAAACGAGGCCTTGCAATTAGCCTTTGTATTACCTTAGAAGGATTGCTATCCTTTAACGCTTCTTGCGTGAACCACTCTGCAAATGACTTGTTATACTCATTAGCTAGTTACATATGATTCTTTCTTAGATTCAAGTTTTTCAGCATATTCTTGTGAGTATCCAAATAAGACAAAACTTTATCTGTGTTATTTAAAATATATAGATGTGCCTGTATTACAACTTCATGAGACATGGACCTCACTATGACAATATCTTCAAAGGAGGACCTTTAGTCATCCCATTATAATCACCACAGCCTTTCTTGACTTTGTATCTTAAAGTGCCAAATTTAGGGCACTTATTTAATCCTTCATACTCATTTTGGAACAATATGCAATCATTAGGCACGCATGTATCTTCTCATATTTCAAACTCATCGGACATAAAAATTTTTTTGCCTCGTACATTCCTTTTAGAAGTGAATTCCTTTTGGAAGAATATCACTCAACAGTTCCAGCAATTCTACGAAACTAATATCGATCCAATCATTTCTTGCCTTCAAGTTCATCAACATCAACACGGTTGTCAACCTTGTGTAATCATCTTTACACCCTGAGTATAAAAGCGTTTCTGCATCACTACACAATCTTTCACATGTGGGAGAGAACTATGCAAAGGACTCAAACCTTATGTCACAAAACATATCTGAAATTCTATCACCAAATTCATCATTCACAACCTTCTCCTTTTCAGACAATGTAGTCTTTCTAATTTCGACATGCCATATCCAATTTGTATACTTCAAATTTATCCCATCACAGATAAGATGCTCTCTTATCTCTGGAATACTCTGCCGACTATTATTTAAGCATTTGACACAAGGACAACAATATAAGCCATCTCTTTTACTACGAATATTTCTCTGAGCAAACTCAAGAAACCTTTCAACCTCATCCTTATATTCTTTGCTAATTCTCTTAGTTTTCATCTAACTACGATTCATTGTTCTATAAAGTTAATAAGCATAGTTGTATTGTCAAGTTCGATTCTAACTGATTAATTCAGATATTCAAATAAATAAAATAACTAAGTGTTAGTCAATAAATTAAAATTGACTAACACTTAACTACAAATTAAAGGGAATGTTTTTTTCATTTTATAAAAAAATTGACAGAATTTTCCCTTAAATATAACAAATTCCAAATTATTTAAATAATAGACAAATGAATCAATCAACAAACCAACAATATAATAAACAAATACAAGATAAATTTGAAGAATTATAGTTAATAAAAAAAAGTAACAATTCAATCTCAAACCAATTCAATGAATAAAGATTATTAAAGCTAAAACTTCTAAATCCAAAATGGGAACACAAATGATATCCATTTACCATGAAATTTTAAACAACACTTTATCATCATCAATCAAAGTTTATAACCAAAAGAAAATTGGCCAAAACACGTAACGATTATTCATTGGTAAATTCTCAAGTTTATTAAAAAAATTTGATAAAAATTCAAAATAAAATATCAAAAATTATAAAAAAATTCAAAACTTAGGAACTAATCAACTTTGAACATTTAATCATGTTTCTAATGCCATTTATAGGAAGTAATTGAGGTTTTCTAACTCCAAATGTCACCAACCAACCCCTCAAGCACATAAGAAGCGCAAAATAAACAATGCAAGACATCCAAAATGTAAAACCACTCAAACCATTTGAAATACAATATATTTCTATTATCAAAACATTCAAGACATTAAGAAAAAATGAAAAGAATGAAAGAAGAAGAAACTCACTCAATGGAGATGATTAAAACGCGACAAGAGGCAACAGTGGGCAATGAAAGATAATGAAAGACAAGCACAAGTGAAATGGAGGACCAAAAATGGTGGGAAATAACAGGGATTTGCCAGTATTGCAATTTCAGTGAGAGAACAGAGGGGGACCATGGCGCACTGACTGTGAAACTGTGAAAAACAGAATGCGCAATAGGGTTATGTTTAAAAATGGAGAGTACTTTTAACGGTAATTATTCATCTTAACCGCCATTAAAAGTACTTTCCAATATGGTTATCTTAATAATCACCATGAAAAGTTAACGGTCATGCTATTTATTTACAAAAATGCCACCACCTTTTTTTATGGTGTTTTTCATTTTAACTACTGTTGTTCCCTCACATTACATGCCTTTTTTGCAGTAGTGTCCCCAACCCTATATATATGGGTTTATCCAATCCCATGTAACAAGGAATCTCTTGTGCTAAATACCCTTTTAATATATTTTCTCAATCTTAATACCAATCTATGCCCTTCATTTTCAATGCTTCGTATCAAACGGACTTCTAGGGTTTAAAGGAATCATAAATCAACCATTGAACCAATCAAAAGAAATATTGAAATATAGTATTGCCTCCTATCCTTAATACAAAATTAGCTTGACTTTCAATTTGGTCCTAAATATCAGACCCCAATCCACTTTCTCTCTCATATTTGTCTCTTTTTTTTTTTAAAGTAGCCCATGCAGTAGTTGCACTTGTTAAATGTTTTATCAAATGATACATGATTAGTAAGGATATTCTAAGGAAGACAATACCTAATTATTACAAATAACTAACTTAACAAACTTTCTTAATTTATTCAAATTAGTTAACTAGTTCTTATATTAAGGACCAAAAGTAGTATGTATATTAAATATACACACATATACACACACTATTAGGTTTGTTCCGGCCATTCACCACGTAGCAATTGAGAGCACGATCTGTCCTAGTCATTAGGTTAGATTGGCCATGCCTCACTTAGCTTCTTTTTCTGAGTCCATGTTGGGGTCAGGCAAATCCTAGTCAAACTATGTTAACTAGTAGTTGTGTTGCTTGTTGAACCCTAATTTCTCCACATTTCTATACAAAACTTAAAAAACAAATAGAGGGAGAGGGGGAGAAACTATTCCAAGTCGCCACATTAATTTATTTGTGATTAGTGTTATGTATGATTTATGGATAAGTATTGCACTTCTAATATTTAATTTGATTGACCACTAATTGAGAGGAGTTAAGGTTTTAAAATAAGAAGATTAGTGTATACCATCTAATCAATCATTGGGTTTATAAAATTCAAGTAGCGGATAAAACAAGTTGCTTAGAGGATATACAATACCTATAAAACCTACAAATTAAAGTCATATTATGTTTACTCTTAATAATGTTAATTAATAATATGTGGTTAATTAAGTTAATTAGGAAGTTTCTTTGATATTGAGAGCAGATGCTTTATTTTGGGACAAATACAAATTAATAACCAAGTTTTTGGGTCACTATACATGTGCGTGTGTGTGAAGCACTTAATAAGTGAAGATACTAAGGTTTCATCCCAGATTCCTTCCTTTCTTTCTTTTTTTATCTTCTTTGATTTGAGTTCTGCTCATAGGAACCCAATTTAAATGCTCATTTTGATTTGCTCTATTTAAGGAAAATGCAAAGTTTGCTTAATGTTGTTAGTACATGACCACGTGAGCTCCTTTCAAATAGAGACTTATAGTCATTCTTTGGACACTACTATTTATTTTCTTTTATTTTTAAACTAGAATTACCACATGTGGTATGCACGATGGGAGATGAAAGAGTCATTGATTTTAATAAAAGTTGGATAATTGGGAATGTAATTTTTTTAAATGTAAACTAAGAGAACTCAAATTATTCAATGATTTAGAAACAATAAATGTCAGAGAGGGGCCACTTTATTTATTAGCGTAAGCTTCCTGATATTTTTATTACCACAAAATTAAACAAATTGATTTACATATTTTTTATCATTATTTTGATTAGTTTAATTTACATTTTTATTTAAATTTCATTTTTCATATCTTAATTAATAAAAATTTTAAAATTTTAAAATTTATCACGTAAAAAATACTAATTATAAAATCAAATAAATATTTAAGTAACTAGAGACTTTTTCCAGCAGGCACCATATAGAGTTGGCCAGTTATGATTGTCTGGCTTACTAGAGATTTTATATTTGATATTCATAATTATATGTAAAAGTACTTTTTTCGCACAATTATTGCTCATTCAATGTTAAATATTTTATTGAATACAAGTTATTTCTTTCTGATGATACTTTACCATTTTTTTCCAATAAAAAATGTGAAAACAAAGAAAATACACGAAGACCCTTTATCTCTAAATTCCTGTTTTCTCAGATTATTTTCCATGGAATATAACGTTCTTATTTTTTTCCTCTAATACTACATGATGTTCTCATTTTAAAAGTTTGAACTACAAATTATATTTAAAGGGCTTTCATATTATATTAAAACTCTGGATATATTGAATGGATTGCTGAATAGGAAAGCACCGCTTAAGTGCTTAGTGAAAAGGAGAGTGGAGGATATAGATGAATAATAGGAGTGTGCATTCCACACGACCAATATGAGTTTTTTTTTTTTTTTTGACCAGAGACACGACCAATATGAGTTATCTCATTCAATCAAAAACAAAAATTATACTATACTCGTTACCATCATAAACATCATATTATTTTTAACTTATGAATAAAAAAACTTATTATACTCCTCTGGTCTTTAATATAAGATCTATGTAATTAATTTGATTAGATTAATGAAGTTAGGTAAATTAGTTAATTATAAAAAATATGACATCTTTTTTTTAAAATACTATAATCATCTTTTTTAATATCCTCTCTCCCTTACTTACTTGATTATAGTTGAGGGAGTATCCATAGGGACATAATTTAGGAAACATTGGTAAATATGAGAAATAGATCTTATATTTAGGACCAAAATTAACTTAATAATTAGGTGTTATATTAAGGATTGGAGAAGTACATAAATATAAATTATATACATAGTTTATGTTTCTTTATTTTTTTAAGTAATTAAATCTTTTCTGTTTTTTAAGTTTTACGGAAAGAAATTCACCAAAAAATGAAATATAAAATATTAAAATATTTTAATTTTAAAATTATTTAATTTGTTTCATTTTCAAAGTTTATGCAAACTTCTCTTATATGAATTTTTGTTGACGTTAGACGTAAATATATTTATAAGAAGTTTGCGTCTGTGTATTTTAAAAATGTAGAAGCACATGCAATTTCAATGAAACTTGAGAATTATGGTTATGCTTTGATTAATTAAAGGGCTCTCTCTCTCTCTCTCTCTCTCTCTCTATCAATTTTGAAGATAACAAGAAGTGGCAGCGAAATTTTATCAAAATTTAATGAAGATTTATATTTAGCTTTGAAAATAGAAGAAATTTTATGTAATTTAATATAATTGTATGTTTTTGCAATCCAATGTACTTCCATTATTTGGAGTCAACATGATGCCAATAAAGAGAATTCAGAAAGGCCGACAACACTTTGTTCCATTATCTTTGATATATATATATATATATATATATATATATATTCCCTTTCTTGCAACTAAAGCTTGCCCTATGCTCCACTAATGACATCCATTAATGATGGCGTGGTTAAGTTGAACTCTTGTCAACGATAACGAGACACTAAAGAACAGAAAGATAAACCATTCGTTCATAATAATTTCATCGTCATTTGCACTACTAAATCTCAACATCGATATAAAATAAAATTAACTAAAGTGCATGAAAACTCCTCCGTAAGTGGGAGATTGTGTGCTCGATCCTCCTTGTACTATTAAGCTACTAGTATTTACTCCTTTAATATAAAAAAATATAAATTAAAATTATGTAACTTCTAACTGGTACTCCTTTTGATTTTAGATATAAAATATACTTTTAGGAGTGGCCTAGTCCTATTTATACGATACATAGAGAGGGTTTAGAGAAGTTCAATCAATGTTTTTCATTCCCCCTAATTAATTTTATATTATATCACTGCATTAATTATTTCTCATACACCTATTTTCCTACTTATTAACTTTCTCATCATTTTGAAAAATAAAATATATTTTTATATATTTAATATCTTTCGTTAATTTTTACCAACTTTTTATTTGAAAAATTTGATTATTTGTGTCTTACAAGAATTCAGTGAATCTCAGCTCTCCATTTAATGTTTTCCCTTCCAACATCTGCCATGTATCCTTTTTCAAGATGGAAAGGATGTTGAGATTTGATGCACCTGGTGCTGTCAATTGTCTAATTGCCGACAACTTAAAATCGTTCATCTTAGATAAAGAAGTGACTTCAAGTATTACTCAATACCAACAAGAATTGAGTCAAGTGAAATAAGCTAATTTCTTACAATATAGTGAACCAATATTTAAATTCTCACTAAATCGGGATAGGCGCTCACATTTTATACCTGACAGTGCCTCAATCAAAATTATTTTTTAATAGCAGGATATCTGTACTTAGCAAAAAAATATATCTATATATATATATATATATATTACTTCATGAATGCATTCAAAAGTACAAGTATTACTTAGTTTTAATTTGATTGTAAATGTTTGACAAATTTGCAGCTCATGAAATTTTAATTTTTGACTACGTAACAATGTTGGTTTGATTTATTTCTCCTTTGTTGGCAAAAAAATTATTTCTCTTTTATTTCTTACCATCATTCGGTGTTGTAACTGGTCCTAATTTCGGATAAAGGAGAAAGATTGTATGAGACCTTGAAGAGCCTATGGCCCTACGTAAAATTCTATAGAAGCTTATATGGTATGGATTAATAAAGAAAGTATTGTTCTTTCTCGCAATCATTATATTCCAGAGCGCATCATTCTTATCTTCTTGTAATATTTTTAAGCAGTGATTTGTAAGTTATTTATTAAATTGCATTGAATATATGAGCAATAGTTATAAATAGCTCTTGAGATCGCTAATGAGTCATAAGATCAGATGTATAAATTGTGTGTATTATTTAAATTATTTAAATTGATTTTGACTCCTTAGATTTATTATGTTTTTGTTGACTTTTGATATTTATCTTAAGTGAAGTAAGATATAACGTAATATCAACATCTTTTTTGCTTTATCTCACAGAATTTAGTAAATGCGAAATCATTTATAAAACATGCACACATATACATGTCAACACCATAGTTGTGCATGAAATTTAATCTAATTGTGATGGGTGGTATTGCCATTTGGATAACCTGCCTTTGTCAATCATTTATGATTTATAAATGATACATTTTTTTAATAATTCAACGGATAAAATGTACGGGCATCAAGTTGTTGCACTGCAACTTCCCCCCCTTATAAAACAAACATTTTATAAATTTTTGGCCATAATGATTTATGACTTTAGATAAAATTATTAAAAAAATAAAAAAAATAAATGCATCATCTATAAAACATTACAATGAATATTTATGGTTTTTATATGCAATTACACAAATATATATCATAATATAAATTTTTAATTTTTTTTTAATTCATACGTTGTAGTTTTATATATTTTTTGTCAATATATGTGTGTGTCATATCAGAGATCAGTTTCTATGAGCTCGGCTTGTTTATGACTCAAGATAAAATTATTAAAAAAAGCCATAAATATCATGATATAAAATATGTGAATTTTTGGCCATAATGATTTATGACTTTCGATAAAATTATTAAAAAGATAAAAAAATAAATGCATCATGTATAAAACAATACAATGAATATTTATGGTTTTTATATACAATTACACAAACATATATATCATAATATAAATTTTCAATTTTTTAATTCATACGTTGTAGTTTTATATATTTTTTGTGAATACATGTTTGTGTCGTATTAGAGATCAGTTTTTATGAGCTTGGCTTGTTTATTAATAAAGCGATTGCATGAATAATTATAACCACTGTTGTAGACTAGCACATCAATTCTGTCTCATCCCATCAAAGGAACAATCAATGTGTACAAATTTTAGAATATCACACCCAATGGCTACAACTCTTTTAAAAGCAAAATGTAAAGTTGGATAATACCAAAAAAAAAGAGCTCAAATAAAGCAAATGTGACGCAGACAAATTAAATTTTCACCTCTTTTCATAGTTTTATGTGTATTTTTTTATATCCTTCTTTTGAACCATCTTTTTTGGTCAATTATTTCTGTAAGTGCTCAGCATATCTTTCATTAATTGGTTATAGATTTGAAGTAGAGGAGGACTTTCTCTTGTACCATTGGAGAAAAGTGATAAAAGTTTGAAAAAATTCTTTAAAAAGACACTTAAATGATCCAAGTCCTTATTTGGGTTATTGAATTTGTCAAAGTCCTATTCAAATCACATGACATAAAGAGGGATTTTAAGATTTTGTGAAATGTCTGTAATGCCCCTTTCATTATAAACCTAAAGAGATGATGATTTTTTTTCCCCCAACTCTCGTGTTGTGTAAGAGCTCTAAACGAGGAAGACTTGACACCTATTATTGCAAAGTTGGAAAATCAATCAAGGAAATAATGATAAGTTGGTTTTTATATTAAATCTTCCTCCTTTAATCCTAATAGTTTCATCACAACAGAAAGTTGTTAATTTTGAGTTGAAATGCGTTAAATACAAAATGGAACTTGTTAATTTTCACAGTTATATTGTAATAACATTTTTTTTTGGAGACAAGCATGTGATGGAGATAGAAAGTTGTTAATTTAAAATTAAAACGTGTTTAACTGTGAAACAGAACATGTTAATTTTTAAGTTTGTATTAAGTGATAAGTTTTTCATTCAAAAACTTACTGCAATTGTGTTATAATGATAAAAGTTGTACATTTAGAAGTGAACCATGTTAACTGTGAAATAAAACATGTTAACTTTTAAGGTTGTATTATGATTAAGGTTTTTTTTTTATTTATGAGAATGACACTAAGGTCCCACAGAAGAGAAAATACTATAAAAAAAAATCCCTAGAAATATGCTAATTACTTATGAATCCCAAAGGGATTTGGTTGTAATAAGAGAAAATGTGAAAAGACTGTATTGCCCCTACTGAAACACCCCAAAGAGATGATGAAATCTAATTTTGAACCCTATTCCTATTTGCACATCGCCTATCTCACTCTCCTCTCAAAAACTAGCATTAAATCCACTCTCATCAGAAGCAACAAACCTCAAATCCATTCACCTTCGTTGTAATCATTGAAGATCATCTAGGTCAATACCACCATTGAAGATGGTTGTGGTTGGAACAAAGCTGTCGTCATTAGCATCTTTGTGTTCATATTTGTTCTTCATTTATGGTAATGTATTCCTCTTTTTTCTTTGCAATTTTTTTGGGTTTAAAATGTTACATCTGATTTCATTTTTATTTTATGAAGTTGTGTGGAAAAAATCAATTTTTCTGAGATGGTGCTTGTTTGAGACAAAATACTGAAAAATGAAACTGTGCAGAAGCAGGGGGAATTATGTTTCATTTTTGTGTCATGAATATTTCTTTGATAATGTAAATTGCTATCTTTATACACATATTGCGTTGACTAGGAGAAATGGAAAAAATCAATGGCGGACCGAAGTTCAATACAATCGTGATATCCACCTTCTAGAGTCCACCGCTACATTAATCTATTTTTCTTTTAATTTCCCTGTTAATCTAACAAAACAATCAAATTTGACATGCAATAGATATATTTGCATTTTTCGTGGAAGACTTTTGATAGTACGAAGTCCCAAGCATATGGCCAGCTCAAAGTACCATTTATCTGTTAATACCTTGCAATTCGATTAGTTTAAGTTTGTATTATTGTTTTACCAAAAAAAAAAAGTTTGTATTATTGTCCTGTTATCCCCTCACCATGATACACGACATAGTCAAGTTAATATTCTCATTTTTTCCGCCTTTTCCCCCCCTTTTTTGATTGGAATGCAACTCGATAGTGTCAATAAAAGTTTTCTTAAGTTTCTCACTTGATCGTAAGGAATAGTTCCGACAAAGCTAACAAATTAAAGCTTGAAGTAGGCTTGCAAAATTTGTATTGGTCTTACAATTAAACAATTTCTGTTGAGTGTGCCTTTTACCTTTGATAACATTGGTTTTAATATTGTCGCTCTAGATGTAGCAGAAATTTTTTGGTTATAGTCGGCCAAGTTCCATGGCTTTCTATGATTGTTACTATATATATTTTGCTTTAGGTTAGAACACTTTTTAGCATTGTTTTATAGATGTTTAGTGCACTAATTCTTTTTATCTGTATATAAACTTGTAAGATTTGGTTTATGTTTCTAAAATTCTAGTTTATTTCTTGTTCTCACACAACCTTAGTTCTTATAGTTTAGATTTTGATTCATGTTAAAAAATGCTATTCTAGTAACAAATTTCTGGTTCATATGGCAAATTTTGATTTGGTTAAAATACCGTCTCTAGGCCTTAAAATTCTGAATTACTTTGAAAATCCTGATTTATGTTAAACCAACTGTTTACAAAGTAATTTTCCAAATTACATTACAAATTTTGAATTTTGCAGATTCTGGTTTACAGTTGAAATTTCTGGTTTACTACAGGACAATATTCTGTTTATTAATATTTATCATCTTAAAATATGCAGCAATTTTGGAGGGCTTAAAGTAGATGATACTTGTTTTCTATATACTTTTTCCCTTTTTTTTATCGGATATCTTGTTTTGTCTTTGTATTACATTATCATCCCTATTAAGGTTGTAGAAACAAGTCTTGTTTATAGTTCTTATATATTGTATACTGATTATCTGATGTAAAACTTCCTCATGTATGGATGCCTGTGCTTGGTTAGATTCAATGCTCTAGTAATCCCGTTTTAGGATGAACCAAGCATTTATATATATATATATATATATATATATGTTTCATAAAAGTTTTTGAGCATCCATACACCCAAGTAAAAGAAAAATCTAGCTTGACAAATGTGTTATTGCTCACTTTTGTAAGTACAGATATATGTTAATATGTTTGTCATTATTCTTGCAGCTCTCCGAACCCTTTGGAATTGTTGAAGGAAGTAATGGTATTTCTCTTTTTGCTGCAAATACTTCATTGGTATTTGTAATTAAACATTTATATGAATTGTAAATGAACCCAATATTAATTGAAAGCTTTTTCCCTTATTGATCATTCATTTTTGGATAATGGTAGATGTTGTATACTGATCATCTTAAACTTTCAGTTTTTTCTTCGTTTGAGTTGGTGTTTGTACCATGGATCAATTATACCAATACTAAATTAGCTATTGATAATTTGCTTTTTGATATATTTCAGGAAGAAAAAGAAAGGAAGGCAGAAGTTTCAAAAGTGTCTCATAACTGCAAAAAAAAAAGAAACTGTGTGAAATGTAGTAACAACATGTATTCATAGGATTTAGATATGGACAAAAAGAAGAAGGGAGATTGCTTGCTGATCAGATTATTTCCGTAAACTGTAAATTCTTTCAAAACAATTAGAGGAAGTACAAGTGATTTGAAAAGGGGAATCCACATTTCCAAAAAAGCTTAGGATAAGTGGTCTCATAAGAATAAGAAGCGCAGAGTTGAGATTGTAATCGTGTGTACTCAGTTTCTCTTTGTATTTTAATATTTAAGTAGTTTATTTGTAACAACATGCTTATTTAAAATTATAATTTATATTAGATTTGAATCAACGAAATTGTTTGACATTTTGTATTTAAGGGGTTTACTTTTAACAACATATTATATATCATATTATATCACATTATAACTAAAATATATTACATAAATATACGTAGCTCAAAATTAGATTGTTTCAAATTTGAACCAAATTTTTGTTAGCATAGAAACTGACAAGTGACAAAATACCGCTACTGAAGATATATATTAGCAGCCACTGATGATGTCACCACTAAATTATTTATATGCACTAACTTTTTATTATTGCTATTCTTATTTTTCAACAATGACATGCTTGTTGCCATTGAAAAGTTACTGCTCTAAAAATCAAAACATTTTTTTCATTTTTAATTAATAAAAATTTTAAAATTATAACCTTTATTTCTAATAAATATCATAATGAAGCACTAAAAAACTAAAATATTGGGTGGTTGTAATACATTAATCAATAAATTCATAACATTATTTCTTTAAAACCATCAAAGTAGTTCAACATCTTTAAAGAAGATAAAAAAAAATTATGTAATTAGAAGAATATATACTAGAAGTAAGAGTAGAATGAGGAGCATTTGATTGTACCTTTTATATGAAGATAGTGAATTTAGCTTGAGTTGTGCATGCTTTGATCTCATCGTTTTACTTTATATTGCATGTTCATCTTTCATATTTGTATGCTCCAGTGCAAGATTTGATTCCCTCTTAAACTAGCTTGGCCGAATACTAGGGTTATTGGGCAAAATTTCATTTTCAATTTCAATACTTTTAAACATACGTTCTCACTTGTATTTTACATAATTTTTCATTCTAAACACATTAAAAGCATCGAAATCATCAAAATCCAATCCTAACATAAATCCTAGGTTTGGCTGAAAATTACATAAAATCAGGGGAAGCTGGATTCATTCAATTTTCATCACAAAACCACTTGATTATTTCTCTTTTGTTCCTCTTAATCATTAATCTAATTTCAATCAATTTTTTTTCATGCCTTAATCACCTTTGGACAGCATCTCATTTTAGGGTTTAATGCTTTCGAAACTCAACAAAACCATATTCAAGCTTTGCAATATATAGAGCATCATTAACCACATAAAAAACCACTCTCTTACCTTGTATGGAAGATTGAATTTGCTTGAATTCTCTTTCTCTTTTTCTTCTTCTTCTTTCACTCTTGTTTTTTTTCTGGAGCAAAACTTCACTCTCTTCTCCTCTCAATTTGGCCAAATCATTCATGCATGAAGGGAGAGGTGGTATTTATAATGCCTATGAAATTACTTTGCCATCAATCTTGCACAAAATTACAATGGTTATGTGTCATCTTTTCTAAGCATCCATGTAAGTTTGAAGAGTTTATTTTTCCCCTCAAAGTTGGAAGAAATCACTATCGCCATGTGTCTTCATTTCTGTGCTCCCATGTGGTTTTATCTAGAAGGTGATATCTTTCCAATTTTGCCTTTTAACAAATGCTAAAATTCCATGACAATTCCTTTCCAATTTGCCTTTTGAAAAATGCTAAACTTCTAATACTATCCCCTCATGAAAAATGGCACAAAAAATGGAGAGAAAAAAGAAAAATTCGTCCAAAAATAAACTCTAGGTTATTTCTCTATCAATCTTGTAGTATTGTACCGTATTGGGTATTTTTTTGGGTCTTGACTTCCATAATAGCACTAACACGTGCTTTCTTACCATAAATGGCTTCATATGATTTTATGATGACAAAAATTAGGTGGAAGGTGCCTTTAGGGTTTTTGTTCCTTAAAGGGAATATCAAATTACTTTATTTTATTGTAACTTTGACCAAATGCTTTTTGATGTTTCCTAGTTTAGTAAACTCACCCCTCTACTTCACTAGCACCCTTTTATTATGAAAAAGTTCTCTAATTTTTCTCAAGTCAAAATTCAACTTGTAGATATTTATTTTAAAGATTTCTCAGATACTCCCTTTTTTTTTGGGAAAATTTGGCTTTAAATATTTTTAAAACAAACCTCTTTGGCTTTAATGGTCGAAAACAATTTTACAATATTCTATAATCTCTAAACTAATTTTCTCACATTTTTTCTGATTATTTGATGACTCCATATAATTAAAATAATTGACTTTAGCTAATTGTTTTTCCTCATTAGCCAAAGTTCCCATAATTAGCCAAATTTCTAAAAAAAATTTCTTAAATTTATTTTGGGGGTATTTTTGTCATTTTTAATTCAAATAGGTCTTTATACTTCATTTTCAATTTTTTGGAAATTTTTTAGAATTTTGAGCGTATTTTTCATCATTATCCTTTTTAGTTCGAAACTTTTTAAAGTTATGGTTTGGTCCTTGTTAGGGTTTAACCTCAAGAATCATCTTTCATCTTATTGATGTCTCTAACATGACTTTTGGCATATAATCATCCCTACTTCTCTTACTCAATCCCTGAGATTTTATCAAAGTCTCTATTTTCTTTGTCTCGTGGTTCTAAAAAACTTTCACTTTGCAATTTGGTTCTTGAGAATCCTTCTATTCTTTTGAAAAATTTTTGAGACTCCCACTAAAAAAGGTCTTGTAGCCTAAGCATTTCAGGATATTTCTTATATTTCTAGACCTAAAATTTGGAATGTTATACTTGTTAAAAAGGTTTTACTTTTTAAAGTTATGGTTTGGTCCCTGCTAGGGTTTAACCTGACTGTTTTGATGCTTGCTGAAAAGGTTTTACTTGTTAAAATTTGGCTAGGCTTTAAAAGAATTTCATTGGTAGCTTCTGTGACCTTAGGTCGTGACCTCACTGTTTTAGGTCATGACTTGAGTTGTGGTTTTGTTAAGGGAGGGTTTCTGTGACTTCAGGTCGTGACCTCACTCTCCCTTCCTGACTTGGTGCTCTCTGTGTACTCAGGTCGCGACTTCCCTATTTTTAGGTTGCCACCTGGTCTCTTTTTCTGTGCACTACTTTCCTTCTCTTTGTTTTTTGCAATACTGTATAGAAGGAACCTTTGTAAGCTACTTGTGTATGTTTTTCAAGCAAAATCATTGCCTTTTGATTTACTTTCATTGCATCAAACAGTTTTTCTCGAAAACTATGCCCATCTTTGAACTTTTAAGAATACTGGATTTTGAAAATGATTTCTCTAAGACTCTATAGGTACTTCTGAGATCTAAGCATGTTCTTAAGTGATTATTTTGATCTTTTTAATCATCATCCTATGGGTTGTTTTTGTGACAAGTGTCCTAATGCCTTGTGACTAATACATATTGATTGAAACTTTTTGTATGAGCAATTGAGATATGAAACCCTTGTTGGAAGGATATTCTTGAGCCTTAATTCCTATATTAAGTGATTATTCACGTAGTTTACATTCTCTAGAACTTGTTTTAGCTCTTGGCCAAAACTACACGTGAATTTATGATTTTGAATATGATAGAAGCATTATTTTCTATACTTTTTTACCCAACCACAACCCATGAACATCTATCTATTATTTAACCCTTTTGATCCTACACTTCCTTCATTTCATCCATCATTTTGAGTGTTTGAACTATGATGTTAATTGAGTTGATTTCATCTTGATAAATATGATTTCCTAACCTTTATGGGTTTTTATTGGGAATTTTAGTTTTGTTTCGAAAGAAGGAAGAAAGAAAGGTTCTGAAAAAAAAAAGAAAAAGAGAAGAAGAAGGAAGAAAAGAAAAGAAAAGAAAGAAGGCAAAAAGAACAGAAAGAGTAAAGAAATACTTTCTATATGCATAAACTATAACAACAAATTAAAGTTGAATAAAGTATTCCCTTGGTGGTGGAAGGTTAGGATCTGAACTTCCTTGTTTAAGAATAGATGATATTTGACTCATGTTTCTTTAATTCTGGACACTTGATTTCACCATTTTATGTTCCACCAAGCCTTTCTATCACTAAAACCTTAAAAGTCCTCTTGATTTTTTTACATGAATACTGAATAGTAGTGGAGATTTTAGAGTAATTACAAGCTTATGGTAGGATGTTTGCTGCTTGAATTTTTAAGAGAAAAGAACCCTAGCGAGGAGAGATGAGCGAACCAAACACTTATACCCTATGAGAAAATCTCTGTTGTTCATGCATTTAGAGTCAATTGGACTTTGTATCTAATTACTTGGTATTATTCATGTTATCATTTTTGCCATCCTGAAAGATGTTGATCAATTAGCTCTTGAGATCACTTTTAAACATGCTAGTTTTATTAATTGTAACTATACTTTCTTTGGAATGATTCAAATCTTTGTCCAGGAGTATAAAGGTTCAAGTGTGGGAGAGCGATAGAACCTTATTTTTATGTGGTTTTCTCAAGTGTTTTTTGATGTTTTGTAACACTTTTACCTTCATTATGTATAACATCCTAACTTTTGGGCCTAGAAACACCAGAAATGGCCTGAATTCGATAGGTTACCAAACTACTTTTAGCAGAGGTCCCAAAGACAAGAAAGGAAGTCAAAACAGTTTCAGGGACTAAACTCCAAAGTAAAAGTTTGCAGGGGTTAAAGAGTAATCAAAGTTAGAGGTTCCAATAAGGTCTCAAAGGCCCAGAGAGAGAAAACAAGGCTAGATATAGGCCAAAAGTTAAGTTACAAGCCTCAAAGAGATGGTTTTATGAGGTCGAGCCCAAGCAAAGGTAAAACCGTAAATTCAGAAAGTTACGATCATTAGGGGTAAAAATAGAAAGTACACAAAAATTTTCAAGAAAATTTTTGCTTATGTGTTGGTTTGTATTTGTTGACTGTATGATATTGTGACATGATGATTGTTGCCAGAAATGCTGTTCTTAATATGTTTCCATGGCCATGCATTTTTATACCAAGCATAAAGCATGATGGCATGTCACTAGTTAATCTAAGTTTATGAAAAACTACATACCATACATTAGCATCCACCTTGCGCATGTATGTGGTAATGTTTGCTATTGAGATTTTTCTAAATCTCACCCCTCCCTAACCAACCATTTAGGTTAATCAACGATGGGCAATAATGGCATGAGAAGGGAGGAGAAGAAAGTGGAGAATTATTCATGTTAATGAATGAGGTTAATATTCAATGTGTAATTCTCCTATTTTGTAAATTATGTGTACGGATGCCAGTGATGCCATGTAATTAATTATAATGTTTATGGGATGAATAGAAATTTATGAGAATGAATGGGAAAAAGTAAGTCCAAGCTATGTATGCCAAATCAATAAAAAGAATTAAAGTAGGAAGTGGTTAAGGGATAAAATATAGGTCCTGGTATAGTGAGTTTGTAGCTCCAGTTTGACCTATCAAATGAATGAGTTAAGTCACAAGATTTGAAAAACTTATAGTACACATCCCAAGCTTTAAAAATCATATAGAGGTGTTCTAAAATTCTACAGAAATCTCTTTCAATGGTATTTAAGGAAAAAATATCAAATTGGACTTGTCTTTAGCCAATTCATATAGTTTATTGAATAAAGATTACTGTTTATTTGGTAAAACCTGGAACTTCTAGATTCTATGCCTCGATTTTGGACTTGTAATCTGGAATTTGAACAATGAATAGTAACCCGAGTAATTATAGTGAAATTTTAAATCCACGAGCTTGTGTCATGATCTGCTTGAACCATAACGCTTACTAATGTGTACTCTAAGCGGCTAAAGGAAGGACATTTCATTTTGGTGTCAAAGCAGAGGTTCTAGTAAATATGTAAATAGAGCAAAGGTTCTGGTAAGTGTTTAAACAGAACAGAAGTTCTGGTAGAGGTTCTGACTAAGGTATAAGCAGAGTATTGGTTCAAGCAAAGCTCAGTATGAGAGAAACCTAATTAGAAAAGTAACGGGTTACTAGGATTGGTCCAACTAAGGTTAAGACATTGAGGTGCTTTCTCCAAGGGAAATGGACATAGAAGAGAAGTAAGAAATGACAGAAAGTAACTAGAAAGATAGATACTCGTTGCTATGAGGCTCCCTCTTAGGAGAGAAAAGGTTGAGCTGAGAGAGCTTGATCAGGAATGAGCCAAAGTTGAAAGACATCCCCTGAGAGTAATGGCTAAGAGTATGATAAGCCAGGAAGGGACAGGAGTCTAGACCCTAATAAGGAAGTAGGATGACAACCTAAGCCTCCAGCGATTGATTAAAGATGCTTGACTGGAATGCCATACAGCGGAGACGTTTTAATGATCAATGCCTAATGTGTAATATGGTCACTTTTTGATTAGTATATAACCATAGAAATGAATGGTTAAGGGTACAGTAAGCTAGTCAGAGGTATAAGTCAATGCCCTAGCAAGGGTACTGAATATCAACCTATACCTTAAGTAATCGATGTGATCTCTATAGAGGCAAGGTAACAAGATGAGATGTTTGAGGTTTGCTCAAATCCATGAATAGAGATAGATATCCCTAAGGGATAGTAAACCAAGAGGGATAGAAATTAGATGATAATGAATGAAGGGTCAATGATGACCTAAGTGCCTGACCTAGATACCACACAGCAAGGTGATTAAATGTTTGCTGTGTGATGTGATGAGGGTATGGTGATCAATACCTGACCATATGAATGTTTGGTCAAGAGGTAAAGAAAGCTAAAAAGAGTAAAGTCAAGCAAGATCCCTCTCAAGGTTAGAGATGAAAGGAAATGAATAAGAACATGATAGTGGCTGGTTGCACTGGGAACTGATACACAGAGAGAGATAAGTAAATTCCTGATGATAACTAGAGCTCGATAATGCCTAGATGCATGATAATGTTAGGGACTAAACAATACTCTTTTATGTCCCTAAGGCATCTAAGAGCATGCAACCATGGCACTTAGGCCAATAAGAAATCTAAGAGATGAGATTCCCATAAATAGGTGCCATTGCCTTTACGATTGAGTAATATAGTGGAGAGGCTCTCTTTGATAGGGATATGATATTCAAGGAATGTACCCTAGTAGAGATTGCATATGAGGAAAGTCTTGACCATGAAGTACCTCTCTAAGATTCCTCCCACAAGAAAAGTTAAAGCAGCTGAGGTAAGGCATGGGATGGACCTTGCCCCAGAGAGAGAGAGTGAAACTGGTTAAGAAAACAGAAGCATGGTATGCAATCAAATGCTCCTCGAGCTTAACAAGGTACTACGAGATACTAAAGGATCATGAGAATATGATGATATAAGTCCTCTCCCGTTACTGTCTGAATTCTTACGAGACAACAAGGACTGCAAAGTCTTAAGACGAGGCAGGCTAGCATTGATGCAATGGCAAGTTAATGAGCTTTAGAGATGAGCCAGTGCCTAAGGATTCAAGAGGCACAAGAAAAGAAAAGTGGCCTAAGGAAGCTAAAACTAAGGGCTAAAACAATATGGAAAGGTTAAGAATTCCAGGAGTTGACAGGAAGGATTGAGTAAGGCCTAATAAGACAATAATGATATCTGTGATCAGTCTTGGAGAGGTGACTTATTTTATTACTCAGTCCTGTGATCTAAAGTCTCCTAAGGATGGGAAAATGGCTCGAGTCGAGGGAAATTCTAGGGTCATGATGGATCTTGAAGAGGCTTACCGTAGAGCGCAGTAGCTCCCGAGGTCATGGTAGACCAAGCCTAAAAGAAAGTGACTGAGTCATAAGAGTAAGAGTATAGTACCTCTTTGGGTAGACTATGATCAGGGATGAGTTTAAGACACTAAAATCTCCTTCAGTGATGGACTAATATAGAGAGAGTATCCTTGACATGTTCCAGACACTTTTATTGTTGATTAGACTGAGCTCAATTCTGTTCTAGTCAATTAAGGAAAGAAAGGAGATATGCCCTTAAAGTAAAGAGAAATGTCAGGTATACCAAAAGAATAGATAAAAGTGGTATTAAGAGAACCCAAAATGCCATGGTACAGTAAAATACCATGAAGACAGGTACACTGTCGTGGTATTATTATGAAAGAATGAGCCTAAAATATAGGAAGAATGTGAGTAGTGGTGACTAAATGCTTAAAAGTAAAGGCCATGCTCATGTAAGCGACGGAAAAGTATAAAATGACAAGTCATATAAGTATGGAGCCCAGGGTTGAAACCCAGAAACAAGGTATAATGAAAAGTTGAAGAGGTCAAAGTTAAGTATAAGTGGGGATATTCTCCTCACGTAACCTCTCATTAAAAGTAAGAATAGAGGTTTGACTTGTTATTTCGAGGATGAAATTCTTTTGAGAGGGAGAGAATTGTAACATCCTAACTTTTGAGCATAGAAGTACCAAAAATGGCCTGAATTAGATATGCTACTAGACCCTTTTTAGCAGAGGTCCCAAGAGAAAGGAAGTCAAAGCAGTTTCAGGGACTAAACTGCAAAGTAAAAGTTTGTAGGGGCTAAAGTGTAATCAAAGTTAGAGGCTCCAGTAAGGTTTCAAAGGCCCAAAAAGAGGAAAGAGGCTAGATATAGGCCAAAGGTTAAGTTAAAAGCCTCAAAAAGATGGTTTTAAGCGGTCGAGCCCAGGCAGAGGTAAAACCGTAAATTCATAAAGTTACGGTCATTGCTTGATGAAGGTTTGGATGTGGTTGACTGAGAGCTAGATGTTTGGGAAGCTTAGAGAGCAAGTTGAAGAACAAGAGAAAACTTATGATGCAAGGTAGTGAACTTACCTATTAACATTGCTTGATGTGATATGCTTGCGTATTGATATGTACATGATGATTGGTTGATGTTGTTGTTTTGGGTACTGTAATTGCTATTTATATGAGTAGATTATGTCTCTATAGCCATGCATTAAGTAGGTAGTATTAAGCATATTAATATGTCACTAATTAAGAAGAGATTTAGCAAGTTACATATAATACATTAACATCAATCTAGCATGATTAATATGGTATTGTTTACTATTGAGATTCTCTTGAATCTCACCCCTCCCTAATCAACTATTTAGGTCAAGCATGATGAACAATGGTTGCATGAAGAGAAGCTAAGAGATTAATGCAAAGAAGTAGAGAATTGTTAGTATTACTATGTGATACTTAAATTCTCTAGTTATGTAATAATTATGAAACATGCCAATTTATGTAATTTAACTGTATATGACATCAGTGGCATGTAAGAATGAGTATGGGATGTAATGAGAATGCATGAGATTGAATTATGCATGCTTAGATTCTTAAAAGAATTAAAGTAAGAATTGTATAAGAGATAAAATGTAGGTCATGGAGCAGTCAGTTTTTAGCTTCAATTTGACCTATCAAATGAATGAATCAAACCAAAAATTTTAGCAGACATATAGTCCACATCACAAGCTTTAAAATGAGAGGTAGATCACCTTAATTAGATGTGTATACAAGGAGATATGATTTTTCAAATTTGAGGCACATAATATGGAAGTTCCAGATTAGACTAAATAAACAGTAATTTTTATGAATTAAACTGTATGAATTGGCAAGAGATAAGCCCAGTTGATTTTTTTCTTAAAAAGCATTGAAGGAGCATCGAGTAGAAATTTGGAGCACCTCCATACAATTTTTATAAAATTAGTTATGATTTTTCAAAGTTGGACTTGTAATCTGGAAATATGCACAATAAACAATACCCTGAGGACCTAAAGGAAAATTTTAATTTTTGGGCCCAAGTAAAGCTTCTGCATAACCAATTCACTTCCAAACGCATACTCTGAGAGGTAAAAGTAAGACGTTTCAACAAAAAAGTTGCCGCTGTCATTTAGTGGTGACTTTTGTGTTGCTACTGAAGGGTCTTTCAACGGTGACAATGTCGCCATTGAAACTATACTTTTTGTAGTGACTCACTTCGTCACCGCTGATAAGTTTCAGTGATAGTTGCTATGGCAATAACTCGATTGTTGCCATTGAAAACTTTCAATGGCAACTTTTTCACTTTTAGCGACAACTTTTGTTGCCACTAAAAGTCAATTTTTTTGTAGTGTCAATTCTAAAGAGTTAACTTCAAGAATTGATGTTGTACCAGAAACCTATTTGTTAATATGGTAAGGATCTCAATCTACTAAGGAATGGAACACAAATTCGAATATCAGAAAACGCATTTGTTGGAAAGGTTTTAATCTTAACGTCTCTGGTCTGACAAAGATTAATAAGTTGACTATAGGAAATGACGAGTTTACTTTAGCGAATAACAATTTCAGTAAATCAAATCATAATTTGGCTGAGGGGCATTTCAAACATTTTACCAAGATTTCATATTTGCAATATGGGACCGGGTCTTTATCTGCTATTTTTCAAATTTAGGGTCCCAAATCGCATTTTTACATATTCAGGAATCTTTATTTACCATTTTCCCTTGATTTTTCCTATTAATAATTTTTCCAAATAATTATTTAAATTTTAAATTATAGACTTTTCTTTTTCCTTTTTATTTAGATTATAACTGGAAATAAATTTTTAATCTCATCTCACCCATGTCACACTTAATATGACACCATTGATTTATTTCAATAAAGATAATATGTCAAAATTGTCTAAGTATTATCAGAATAAAATTGAGAAATCAAGGATTTTCTCCCCTATATAAAGTAAAAGTTACCATCAATTGTTTTATTTTATTTTTATTTGAAATGTGCGCTGTAACGCATGAGACTATTGAACAATCTTGGAAAGGTCCCCACAACCTTAATAATTACCATAACTTTAACTTGCATAATTCAACATAAAGAATTCTTAATGTAATAAATTCAATTGAATTTTTATCGAATATAAATTAAAAATTTACATTTATTGTTATTATTATTATAGTCGTATATGTAATTAAAGACAAATTTTTATATGGTAGTTATAAAGTCAAACATAATTTCTAGGAATATGTGAGTTTTTCTTGGGAAGGAATTATGTGAGGTATTTTTCTATATAAGAAACCCTTCACTTTGGTTATGAAGCCACTCATCCCAAGCCAATTGAAAGCTTTTCTTCCTCCTTCCTCAAACGAAAGCTTATGGATCCCTTCACTATGTCGTCAATCACCACAGCACCAGTGCCTCCAGTGAAAGCCGGACAAAGGCTGGAGACTCCCCCGCTGGGCTCCCACCACTTTAGGCCCCACTCTGACAGTAACTCCAGAATTACCAGCTACAATAAGCTGGCTCCATTTGAGCCTTTTGACGTAGACTTTATTGATGACCCTCTTCCTCCGCTTCCCGACCTTTCCATTGACCCAACCACATCGGTGGAGTTGCCCACTACCGCTGATTTTTCGCCAGAGGAATTGAGCTACCTACACTCCAGGCTCAACATGCCACTAGGGTCCCTTGGGGACCAAATCCAGAGCTTGTCTATGGACTCCCCTTTCATGGACTACATCACAGGCGGTGGAGATTTCATTGGAGCAACCGAGAATCTTGCAGGGAATGATGCTATTCCGGTGAATCCGGTGGTGAATCAGGCGCAGGTTGTTTACATGGATGCTTCAACTACTGTGTCCACGGAGGTTGATGTGTCTATAGCAAATGAAGTGAAAAAAGCCATGCCTATTGATAAGATCACCAAAGTAGCTATGTTAGATCCCAAGCGAGCTAAGAGGTTGATAAAGATGCTTCTCTTTTTATCGGTTATATCTTCATATTTTACTGTATATTTATATGTAATAATCAATTTGTTTTCACTTTATAGGTACAAATTCTTCATTCAAAGAACACCCAGTTTTCAACAAAATGAAAAAAAAGAACCCCAGTTTGATACTACTGTAAACTTCGTCTTTTGTTTTCTTAAATCGCTTAAGAAAATCTAGTGTCATTCTTAATGAAAAATAATACTACAAGTGGTGAAGTTGGAGGCACACAAATATAAGTTGAACCAGATGCTAAACATGTTTAAAAATCTGGCATGTATATACGGAATGAAAATTAGTATGAATTACATAAATCACGGCTTGTGTGAATAGTATGATTTGCAATGCGAATTTGATTCTTGAGTATTAATTGATGATAATGAGTGTTTTGTGTATAGGATTCTTGCAAATAGGGAATCTGCTGCTCGGTCTAAAGAAAGGAGGACTCGTTACGCAATGGATCTAGAGAAGAAGGTGCAGATACTTCAAGCACAGTCAACTGAGATCTCTGTCAAGCTTGCGAAAACCAAGGTCTGTGTATAACAAAGGTTTCTTAGCTTTAAATGTTGAAAACAATTTTCAATTTATCTCAAAAGAGACATAGCTTTCCTATCCAAGTTTTCTTTAAAGTAGTTCTAATTTGAAGAATCGTATAACTTGTTTATTTAGGTGTATTCTTTTTTTTTTTTTTTCAAAACTAACTTTCTATATATCTAGTTAAATACGAGCCGAATCTAAAGGATTATCAAAACTTTATTCATATTGTGCATGAAATTTATTCAGTTCTATATACGTATGCTGCGTGCATGTAACAAATCATATAGCAAATATAAGTTTTTCTTTATAGTATCTAACCCTCCGTCCCAATAGAAGAGAGGACCAATACATAGTCACCTCTATTTTAGCCACTTGGGGTATAGAATACACATTTGAGTTTTCTTAAAAAAAAAAAAAGTTTTGATTTCAGGAATCATTTGACGTGTTTATTTAATTATATTCTTATTTTTCTTTAATAGCAGACTTTTCATATATCTAATTAAACTCTTGCATTACCTAAAAGATTATCATAAACTTCATTCATATTGAGCATGAAATTTAGTTATAAGTACGCACGCTACGTATGAATGACAAATTGTATAATAAATATATGATTTATTTAGACAATATTTAATCCCTATAGAAGAGAAGACCCACACATACTCGCTCCTATTAATTATGGCTACTTGGAGTATAGAGCACACATTTAAGTGATGCTTAATTTGTGACTTATCTACCAGTTCCAGTTCGGAACATCTCATCTTCTCTTCCCTCCTCTTCCTTTTTCTATCCCTTAGATTAATATTTCAACGGCTGAGATTTAAATTTTTCTAAAATTATTATTAAAATATTAAATTATAAAATAAATAAATAATAAATTACAAGCAGTTAACATTTAATACTAATGGTTTGCAAATGCACTAAATATTTTAAAAAAAATTATAGAAAATTTATAAAAAATTTAAAATCTAAACTGTTGAAAAGTATTAATCCAATAGTTAGAAGGAAAAAAAAAACGAAGGAAGATGATGGAAAGGGAAGAGGAGAGGCTCCGCTGCCTTTGGAGAAAAAAAAGGCTGTAAAAGGATAAATGATGGTGCCCTTAATTTAGTAGTTATCTGATTCATTACCTCATGTTCCTTTGATCGATTCTACTTCCCATCTATTGCAGACGGAAAATTCGGACCTGAAAGCTAAGAAGAAGGGGATCTTACGTGAGATAGAGTTTATGGAAGAAACAGCTAAGCTTAGAGAAGGTACTTGATGTATTGTTCCAGATTTTCCAAGTGGGGTTTGTTTTCTGCCATTAATCAAATAAAGATTGTTATTAGAATAAAATTTATCGAACTATTCTATATTTTGCTTCCAAAATTCTTGAAGTTATAGGAAAAACCACATTAATTACTTGAATTTAGTGCGCAAAGATTCTTGGCATATGAATAATACACTAATTCTTCCCTTGCCTGCAGAACTGAATGAAGCTTTAAGCTATAAGCTGAGGCAACTTAAGAAAGAATATGCACAAAAAGTTGCATATAAGAACCACAATTTTCGAGGGTTACTCTCTAAATTTTCTTCCCAGCTAGCAGTTTATCAAGTGAATTTTCTTCGATACTCGCGGCTAGAACAACTTGGCATGCCTCCGTCGCACTCAAATCAGCAAGCATAAGATTTGCATTATCTTGTGGATTTTCTTCATAAGTTTAAGAAGGTTGAACTTTGCGACTCGTTTTATTCGAGAGTTTATTAATCGCTCCCTTAATTAGTCTCTTGTCTGTTATGTTCTTGTCAGGTAGACTTATGTTAAGGGCGAACTAGAATGTGAAAGATTGATGCTTGATAACAAATGAAACTATTTTACTGCATAAGCTCCTTCTAGTTAGATCACATTGATGAAATTTGACTAGTTACGTCTTATTTTTTAAGAAAGTTTATTCTCATTTCAGAACTTAAATTTGAGTATAATATGTGCTAAAAAAAATTGAATATAAGATGACTGGTATGCAAAGAAATTTGAAAATTTGAAGGCGTATTTATATTTGCCTCAAAAATCACGCCTTCAAAGCTTCATCAGATTACGTATTAACCGATGCCTCAATTCTTGAAACCCGACACATTTATGTGTAACATCACTTACATGGAACCAGTTTCAGTACTTATTGCTTTGATGAGTACCCTAAGCTTATCAAATCTGAACCGTTCATATCTCATTTGGATGTTCGAATTTGATTTCTTTTTTATTTTTATTTTTTAAAATAATTATTTTAATATGTATAGAATTTAAAATAAACATAATCTCTTAACTATCATTTTTTTTAAAAAAATAGTTCTTTCTATTTAAAAATAAATAATTAAAGATTTTAAATTTAGATCGTTCAAATCAAATATAGACAGTCCAGATCTGATGACTATTAAAACTAGTTCCCATTTTATATGCATGCAAGTTAGAATGAATTAGCATTTCTGAACTTAATAGCAAAGGCATCCTTCTAATGAAAAGCAAAGCAATGATTCCTTCAACATATGTGCATATACCAATATTGGCGCTAAACGAGTTCAAAGAATTACAAAAAGGGTGAAACTTAGCTCCTAACCATTACAATATTCATAAATGTTAAACCACCCGCCACAGTAAGATTTCTAGGGCATGTACATAATCTTCATTACTTCCTATCCCTACGGTCACATTGGTTGAATCATCATTAACAAGTATCCAAGCGTGTGATTGAATGCAGTTTAGGAAAGCATTATTTGTGGTGCGAGAGCTAAGACTTACATAATAATAAGCAGAACCGGCACCTGTGAATTATTCCTAGTGGGAGCCAGCATGCGCTCACCACTGGAGTGGTTAGAACTGGGCAAGATGTAGGGTGTGTTTGGATTGGCGGTAGAAAAAATGACTTTTATTCTATTTGATTTTTGTAAAATTCAATTAGGGTAAAAGTCAATTAGTATAATGTGATTTTATGTTTGGATTGACGTTTCTAAAATGTCAATTTAAAAAGTTAAAACTTATTTAGATGGATAATTAAAAAATAAGTTTAGATATAAAATGATGGAAAATGACATAAGTTTTATAATATACTACCTCCAGTTCTCAATATAAGACCTAGTTAACTAATTTGGAAAGACTAATGAAGTTAAATAAGTTACTTTAAAGTGTTTTATATTTATCATTTTTCTTCAAATTAATTTATTTGACTTATAAACTTGTGTGTAATCTAAACATTTAATAATACATATAAGTATTTTAGAAATATCATGTAACATACAATACAATTAAGTAATTTATTTAGCTTCCTTAATCTATTCAAGTTAGTCTTTTGGGGTCTTATATTAAGGAGTGAAGGTGGTATATGATATGTATACAAGTTGATAAATTTTAGAAAAATAATAAATTAAATTAATTAAATTTTATTAGTTAATTTTTTTCATCTTAGAAAAAAAAATCAAATTATTAGGTCAAGATAGGACCTATTTAAATACTCTAATCTTTCTTTTTCATCTTTATTCCTTCTCTCTCCACGTTACAAACACCAAAAGCTAGAAATCCTTGCATTATAACGCACTAAGCTTTTTGTCCAAAAGTTAGTTTGAGTAGTAGCCTACCGAAACAAACTTTTATTACCAAATGAGTCACCAACATTCGTTCTCTAGTTTCCTGGGCACGTTATCTCTCCAAAACGGAGATCCAAATGAGTGCTTAGTAGTTTTCACCATTTCAAACCAAGCTACAATCTATGTCAAACACATTAGCTTTTGATGATTTTGAGGGTAAGGCAACGAGAAGCCTTAAAAAGATATGTACAAAAACTTGATGTTACACGGGTCGTAAAAATTAATACTAGCAAATCAAGGTCGATCATTCAAACAACTCAATTAACTGGTGTTTAGGCAATAAAAATCCTCTTTTCCTTAAGTTGAATAAATCAAGATTTAATGAAATTGAGTGAAGAGAAATTACAATAAAGAAAAACAAAGTTTTATCAAATTAACATAAACAAATAGTAGGAAGACTAGCCTAGAGTCACTAATATGCTTCTTAACCTTGTTTCACTGGATTGATTAGCTTTAATGTCAAGTTTGTTAATCTCCAGTTTAACTAGCTACAACTGCTTGTTGGTCCACTTATAACTCTATCTTAAATTAATTATGTTATCTTTCACGTTGAAGGAAATAATATAAATAGAGAAAGGAAACATACCAGGTCGGTTCTGGGTCGTGATGCTGGTAGCTCACACAGTATCCTTACTACCAGAGTCTTGATAGAATGGCACAGCAGATGCACTAGAGAGAGGAGAGGAGAACACTGGAAAGCTCAATGGTTAGAGTGAAAAGAATGGGTGGAAGCACCTCCTATTTATAGGGCCAGCATGACCAGGTGCAATCTTCCCTATTTATTGTAGGATAATATTTCAATTCCCTGATCAACAATTAATATCTGATTGATTTCTGTCCAATCAGTTTGATTGAATATTCCCTAATCAATCATAATTGCTTCTGATTTGTGATTGATTTTCTTGATCTGAGAGACTCTCTTCTCTTGGATCAAGTAGTTCGGCCTATCATAGCCCATCAAGGGCAGACTCGGGCCTAATATCTAACATCTCCCAGTCGCACTTGATAGGTCGACCATTATGTGATTCTCCTTCTTATTTCATACTTGGTGCTCTATTGTGACGCGTGGGCATGACGTCTTCTATTTTGGATGCTCGTTTACTAGAAACTCCTGAGGCGAAGCCAATGCACAAGGATATCTCCGGTATGTTTGGATGTTGCCTCAAATGTCTTAGATTTACCCTTACACTTTTCTCATGGTGTGTCTAATCCCTCTCGAGTTAGGCTTATCTAACTCAAATCGCCCACTTATATGCATAGCATCCACACTTGTGAGCTACTCAAGATGCTCACAAGGGACATGTCACAGATACCATTATAATTGTGTAATTCAGGGTTAATCTTCCTTCTAACTAGTCATCATTCAAGTATAACTTCATTGCTTTCCAAGTATTTGACCCATTAGACCGGATCTCTCATGATCATAAGGTGCAAGCCAAGATAGCAAGTACTAGGCTATCCCTTCATAACACTATCTAAGTCTTAAGGGCATCATGAAAGGTTTGTTCCTTTTAGGGACTCACACTGAACTGGGATAAGGGATCTTCCTACTCGCATCCTGGTTGCGGTTGATAGAAGCACATGCAGTATGAATTGCATGTCACGATGTTCGTCTTAATCTGTTAAGAGTGTGTGTCATGTTTCTTTAACACCGTGCATATTATAGTTCTAGGCATACTTAGTGCCTAAACTAGAGCTCTTCACTTGACACATAACGACATCCTCCAAGATGAGTTCTTTATCTGGCCACAGGCTCCATGAATTGTATAGATGTTTATGATTTGACCTATTTCGTGTATAGGTCTTATCTCAAATTCACTTAAGGCGAAATGTGTGTGATGATACTTCTTAACCATTCCATGGCTCTTGCTACATGGCTGGAGATCACGTAATGTCTCATTTCTGTGTTCCTCGTGAACGTTTGAAGGCGGTTACTTGTGTGAGAGTCAACCTTATCCTGTACAACACTACAAGTTTTGTATACCATTGGATGATTTGAAAAAGAAAGTGCATAACTTTATTGAATGAAAGAAAGTTTCAATACATCAGGTTCTACCCATGCCCATAGCCTTTACATGTTTAATGAAAGGGTCTCTTGCTATGGGCTTTGTAAGGGAATTTAGCTAACATCTTTTGAGTGGAAAGGTGTTGAACGTGACTTTTTTTGAGCAATCATATCTCTTACAAAATGATACTTAATGTCCATGTGTTTGGTCCTACTGTGATATTTTGGATCCTTAGCATAAGTTATTGCTGCTTGGCTATCACAGTGTATGAAAACTAGTCCCTTGTTCATGTCATTCATTGGTAATTGCTCCAAGAACCTTTTGAGCCATGTAGCTTCTTGAACGGTGGCAGAACACACCACATATTTTGCTTCCATGGAAGATAAAGATACGTATGTCTGTTTCTTACTTCTCCAGGAAATTGCTCAGTTACTTGGGAGGAATGTATATCTTGAAGTAGAGTAGCACTCATAGAGATCTCCTGCTTAATCAGCATCAAAGAATCCTTCCAAGCGTAGGTAATTGCCATCATAGCACAATTCATAGTCCAAGTTTGATTAGAAACGGCTTACAAGTCTAACTACAAAACATATGTTTGGTCTTGTACATAACATTGCATACATCAAACTGCCAACTGTACTTGAGTATGGGACTCTTTTCATGTGCTCTACATCAGATTCTTTTATAGGGTATAGATGCTGTTGGAAATTGTGCCCTAGGGGCCAATCATTGTGTTAAGAACATTGTTGATTTATGAATTTCTTAATTATGTTATCATATTATTTGCATGTTTAGTGTGATGACTATCCTTGGATAACTCATGATTTTATCCTAAATGTCCCTGGTCGGTCATCTATGTGGGAGCAGAGATGAAATAAGACTAGTATGACTTTGAAGATGTATAGAGATATAAATCAAAGTCATAGGCACATGTAAGAGTACAAGGTGTTGGACCGACCCGCTATGAGAAAGCTGCATGGGTTAAGTTATAAGCTTCTCTCATATACAAACCATGTCACTATGCCCTTTGACTTGAGATCATCATGGATTCCTACATGAGAAACGCTCAGCTTTGACCTAGTCAAAAGTCACTTTTGACCGAGTGATCATAAAGACTATGTTCAGGCTTAGTGGTTTTTCATATGGAGGAATGTGAATGGTCAAGATGGAATTTGTCCCTCACATTCGTAGAGAGATATTACTGGGCCCCTTGATGAGTAAGTCTGAGAAATGTATGGCCATACTATAATGGAAAGGTAGTTCCATTTCTATACTCAAACTACTCAGGGATCAAGAAAGTAACGGTCAGGAATAAGAGGATGACGTTCTCCATGCCTCATCCATGACCAAAATGTCGTGTGACAAAAGGGACGTGATATGGTTGTATGAAAGGTTACATCGTTCGTCGATCCTCATATGATTTGGGTAGTCGTGATGTCTTGCTAGAGACCGCTTACGACTTGTGAGTCATTATAGTAAATGGCCCACTGCCAACTTTATATGGGCCTACAGGGTTGCACACAAAATAGCCCAACACGAGCTATGATGTCCAGATTCATTGAATCTAAGATATGTCCAGATTCAATGAATAATCTAGGGTGGATGTGTATATATATATATATATTAAATTCACGTATATATATATTTATGATATAAGAGATATTTATAAGATTTGATTTATAAGGATAAATTAAATCTCCATCACTTTTAAATTTGAAATTTAGATTGATATGATATCTTAGATTTGATTTATTGGGATAAATTAAATCTATATCAGTTTAGATTGATATGGTATAATATAATATCTCAAATTTAATTTATTAGAATAAATCAAATATAATTCTGTCATATCTTTATTTTAAATTAAATGAATAGGTGAATTAAATCTGTGGGACGGATTTAATATAAATCGTATTTATTTAATTGATTTATTATCAGATTACGCAATATATGATATTGTATTAATTTCAGAATTAATTTAGGATTAATTCTGAAATCCAATATCCTTCATAATGCCGATAGCATCCTATATATTTGATATTTAGGACCTAGGGTTTTAGGTGTGAGAGCGCAAAAGGTTTGCAGATAAGAAATGGCCAAAATAGAAACGGTAAGGACGGATTCTCGGAAAAGCCCTAGAAGGACAAGAGGCGCTAGCACGTCGTTCATGATTGGAACGCTGTTCATGTGGATACCGGTAGAGGAAGCCGATCTGAGTTGTCGACTTCTCATGAAAAAAGGGAGAGCATAGGCATCCCGAACGTCGGAATCCCCGAGCCACCAACGATTCGAATACCATAGGTAACACCTCTTACTACTTGACTTTAACACAATCGGTAGATCCGGGCAAGATATTGAAAATTTAAAGTTATTTTCCGCTGCGTGTCTTTCAATTCCTTACAGATGCTTAGTTAGGTTGTGTCCCTTAATAAAAGGGTATCCATGGGTTTACAATCTCTCATATTGAACCATTAAGGACTTTTGTTATGTATATCTTTTGAAATAAAGATAATAACTTTCTTGAACAATTGACAAGTCTCATATATGTTGAGTTTTATTCATTCATTGGCTCTTATGTATCTTATACACTTTGACTAGATGACTATGAGCTCAAATTGACTATTGTAGGTGGATAAAGGCTAAAGAAATCAAAGAAGATGATTTTGCCAAGGTTTGCTGTGGCATACTTTTGACTTCGCCACTGCAAACATCTCTGAATGAGGAACACAGATCCACTAATTCAAATGTAGTCATTTTGGGTTCACCACGGCATTTATTTACCTTCACCAAGGCGAAAGGACCATAATTTACCTTCAAATTTGCAAAATTGCACGCGTTTCAGAGAAGGAGTAGCTACAGCCACTTGCTTATCTAGCTGGCATTACTCCTTAGAATTTCCATCCAACTAACTTTAGATTAAAGAGAAAATAAGTTGAGATTGATAGGATAATCCACGTGCACCCATATTCTATCATTCTCTCTCAATTTCATTTTCTCTCTCCCTTTCCTTCTTTCTCTATGATTTTCTGATTCCTTCCACATTCAATCACCATTTTCACACCTCTCTTTGAATCTACCATGGCTGGACGTCTATTGGAGCTTGGTCAAGTGAAGATTTCATCCATGTATGGCTAGGTTCTTCATTCTTCTCTCATAGTGGCAATGGCTTGAGCTTGGATCAAATCAGGGGAGTTTTAACTGATTAAATCTCTTCTTCTTCATTCTTTAGTAGTTCTTAGATCTTAAGAATGATATTTGATATGTAGATAGATTGTATTGGATCATATTTGTATTAGAGATTTAATTGTGCATCTTTTAGATTTCAAGACTTGTGTTTAGCATTTGAACTTCATATCTTTAATCCTTTGTAACTGACTTGGCATAGCTTTTGCTTTGGGTTTGTTGAGACTATCTAATGGCAATATAAGGTGGCTTACTTGTCAGATTTTGTTGTGTGTTGAATGCAATTCTTGATTACAATTGTGCTAATTGTGCTTAATCAACCTAATTGTGGTTAATTCATATTCAAGGTGGCTTGGTATGTGTTAGTCCAATTAGACCGAGACTAAGAGGTAGCTCTTAGTGTCTTAATTGCTAGCCAACTCCCAAATCATTGAAAGTGAGGAAATCCTAAGTCATTGTGAGAGAGGAACGTCTATTTCTTGTTAAACTCTTTGTTTCATTTCTGTCATTCACTCAAACCAACCATCTCATTTCATTCTAAAGTAGAAAATTCATAAACAGTCATTTACATTCATTTAAAGTAGACAAAACCCTCCAAACTTGTTAACCTTACATATAGTTTTCCTAAGTAATCATTTTCATTTCAACTCCCTAGAAGTGATACAGCCCGGATTGTGCCATTGTTTTGCATATTTCTTTCCTGCTCTTTGTTTTGAACCCCTAAGGCGACTAAAGGGAGTTATCAAACTGGCGCTATTGCTAGGAGCCAAGAAATTGGTTTCTTAGGTTCACTAGTGTCAATTCAGTATTGACTAGGGGTTTAGAGCCTTTTCAGTTTACATTTAGTTAGTTTGCCTTTGAGTAGTTTGTTGCATTTTAGTTCATAATATAATTGTTTTTTAGCTTTGAATAGCATTAAAATTTTGAGATATACAAAAAAATTTTGATTTCCTTCTTTGGATACACTTACCACATTTGATAACTTTATATTTGCTCTACTTTAGCATATGTTAGACCCTATTTTTCATGTTTTGGACTGTTTTCACCATGGCCATTCACCATGGCCATATCTCTGCTTCGTCGTGGCAAACTTGTAGAACTGTGCCAGAATTGCTCATGGGACACATTCACTGTGGCCGTCTTCCCCTTTTGCCGTGGCCATCTTTCCCTTTCACCGTGGCTTAACCTGCACTTCCATAACTTCATTCACCTCGGAACACCTTCACCACGGCAATCTTTCTTCCTCGCCACAGCCAAGTACCTTCAAAAAGCTATTAGTTCCTCTCAGGACACTTTTGTCGCGGCATACTTGATATGAGGGGACGCACGAACCGACCAGCTAGAATCAAGTAACGAACGGATGGTTGATCTAGGTAGGATCTTAAGAGAACCTGTCTCTTACAACCCTAACCATGAAGACACCATAAGGTTGATCAATCCCTTGATACTGTCGAGTATTCTCACGAGAATACAAGGATGCAAGCAAAGCTCACACGGAGAGAAATAAACTAGTTCTCATTCCTCTAAGTCTTTTTTCAAGTACAAAAACGTAGCCTATATATAGGCAACCAATAGAACACTCTAGAATCAGCATCTTAAGACATAAATGCTAGGGATGATGCCTCATTAATGATTATTTGACTGTGGGAGGCATCATTTATTACATAGAACTAAAAGGAAATAACTTACACTTCAAGAACAAGTCTACTATTTGAAAATAGGAAACTGTAAAATAGGAAACTAATTAAAACAAACAAAATCCTAATTAATGTCAATAATATCACACTTGATGCTTCTTGGACCTTCCAAATGGGTCTTCATAATTGTTATTCACGTCCATAAACATGTATGGGCCTTTTAAACACCCATTTGGGCTTGAATATGGTTGAATCACGTTCTGGAACTCCTATGGTCCATAACACAATGCATTTGGGCCCGAATTTAAAAGATTACAGCTCTAATGGACTCCTCCAGGTACATATAGTTTGTTGGGCCTTTAATTACATAGGAATTGGCTTTAAATCTCCTTTTGGGCTCTTAGAACGCACTCTTGTTTTTCTTAAGGTCCAAGTGTTTACACTCTAATGACTCACATGCCATGGTGGCTTTCGGGGTGGCCTTCCATATGTCACGTCAAGCTCCGTATGTGTCTATGTCATTGTCCAAGCAATGATCCATATCATCCTCCATGTAAGCATTCTGAAGCTATAAATCCTTTGAGCACTTTGGAGGGCTGGTTGGGCCTTTAACTGGATGAGCATTTCTTGGGCTTCAAGACCTCCATATTGAACACTTCTTGGTATGCTATCAATTCATCCTGCTTCGCTGCGGCCAACTTCTCAGTTTTCTAGTTTTACCTCATTCATTTCTCACTCCTTTCTCATACTTCCTTTACGTTTTTCTGTTCATTAACACTTCATAATACATTCTTTCATTCATAATACATACACATACATATACATTCATACTTGCTTGCATTTATTCATTTTATCCCTTTTAATTTGATCATGTGTACAATTTTGCATTGTTGATTTGTGTTCTCTTGATTACTTGTGTATACTAAAGAGAACTTCATCTCTTGTGCCTTATAATTCCGAGATAGAGAGAACCCTTATAGCAATAAGAAAAGAAAAGAAAAGAAAAATATAGGAACTACTAGAGTTATGATAGAGGAAGAATTAAGTCCACACACATCTAACCTACCTTCTACACACACTATGGCTAGAATTGGCAAAGCAATCCCTAATCCTAATGAACCAGAACACCTGAATAGGGATAAGCTACATAATAATACACTTAATGCAGAAGGTAGAGGTAAGAACAATAGAATAAATGGCAACCCTAATAGAAGAAGGACAATTAAGGAGGCAACATAAACTGATGCTAATTTTGATCCTTTGTATGCTACTTTTCCAAATTTTAAAAGTGATTTTGAAATCAAAGGTCAATTAATACACTGACTTCCTAGATTTCATGGATTGACAGGTGAAAATCCTTATACACACATCAATGCTTTGCAAATATATTGTTCAAGCATGAAGCTAGTTGGTGCAAAGGTTGAAGATGTGATGCTGAAAGTCTTCCATCTGTCCCTTGAGGGAAAGGCCAAAGAGTGGTATGTGAAATTGCCTAGATATGCTGAAAATGCCTACCAATCTTGGATGAATTTGAGAAGTCCTATTCATTTATTCCAAAACTTGAGATAGCTACTCTATCATGATACCCTAGCCTTAACGTGACTGTAAGAGTTTGTCCAGCTTAGGTGGCCACCACACCTTCTTAATGGTTTATAGACTCAACCCCTAACTATCTTGTTTAACTCCTTATCATTACTTTTCCCTTTGAGGGGGAATCTAATAACTCTAAATAGTAGCTACCTCTCTCTTTCTAAACTTCTACTTATGTTACTCTCTGTGACCTCTGGAAGTCGTTATGTCTCGTTGAGATACCACCTCAACATCTGAGAGTTATTGCGTTTATTCGTCGTGACCAGAATCCTTGTTTGCAGTGATGAAAGTTACCACTTTCTTTGGTAATTGCTTATGTATTTGTTTATCACCACCAACTCTCTTGGTTCATCATGACGAATCACACTTTTCTCTTAACTTCTACTAGTCATACTTAGCCTCGTTCACCGTAGCATTGCCTGTTCGGGCTTCTGTTACGAAGCAACTTAACTTCCAGATTTAACTCCATTTCTCTTGAGGTGGAGTTATGGGATGACAACCAATTCAATTCAATTACCAATTTCATGGAAGGCATACATATGAAATCTAAAACAGCACAACAATGCTCATAACCAAGCTGAATCTTTTAATATAGGTATATGAGGTAAAAGAATGACTGGCACCTGAATCAAACATTGCAATCACTTGGGAGTCATTAATAATAATCGTACCTTGGATCATTTTCAGAGACTTCTGGGCTTCTTCCCCTGTGAGGACAAATACTCGTCCTTGGGTGCACGGCCTTGCCTTCTCTGTATTCTATGGGCATTCTCTCGAGGAGGGTCCAAGCTTACTGCAAGTGTAGCAAACATTTTTCCTGACCATGCACAGTCTATCATCGTGATTCTTGCTGCAAGTCAGGCATTCCTTGCCATTTGAGGGCTTGCCTACCTTCTTACTCTTTCAGTTGTCCCATGGTCTCTTCCTCTTCCCGTTGGTATTAGAAGAGGTGTCACCCTGATTTTCTTTCTCCGACTTGGGAGTAGACTTAACCATCAAATGATGGTTCAGGCTGTTCTCTGTAGTTTGGCAGGCCTCAACTGTCTGGTTGAAGTGCTCAAACTGCCTGGGAGCAATTATCTCCCTTAAGGACTGCTTTAGTCCTCTGACCATTTTCTCAGTATCCACCTCTCATTATCTCAGTAATGCAGTTAACTGGAGTAGTGGGAGAGACAGATAAACTTAGCTAAATACTCGTCAAATGGCTCGTTATCATTCTGCTTCAGGGTCAGGAATTCCGCTTCCCTTTCATCCCTGAATGACCTCAAAAAATATTTCTCATGGAATTGCTCCAGGAACACTTCCCATGTCACCCTTATGTTCCAAGCATCCATAATAAGTTTACTATTCTTCCACCAGCAGTCGACATCTTTCTCTCACTTATAAATTGCCATCTGGGCTTTCCACTCTGTCAGGCAGTCTAATACTTTAAAGATCTTCTCCAAGCAGTTAATCCGGTCTTTTGTTGCTTGGACGTCAAACACTCTATCAAATGATGATGGCTTGTGTTTGCAGAAACAGTTCATCCATTGCTAGATGCCATCAAGGTCTACAGCTAGTATTGCAGGCCTAGGCACTTCCTTGGTTGTTAAGGTTAGCCATTGTCACTACCACCGCCACAGTTATCGCGGCATCTGATATATGGTACGGATACGGATCGGCTAGAAACAAGTTAGGAAACTAGACGAACGATCAAAGGTAGGACCTTAAGAGAACCTGTCTCTTACAACCCTAGCCATGGAGACACCACAAGGATGATCAGTCCTTGATACAGTCGAGTATTCCCACGAGAATACGAGGCGGCAAACAAAGCTCACTCAAGAGAAATAAAATTCTCTAAAATTCATTCATTCAAATCTGATCCCCAATTACAAAAAACGTAGCCTTATATAGGCAGCAAAAGAACAATCTAGAATAAAAAACCCTAGGTCATAAATGCCATAAATGTGCCTTAATGATGATTGACTATCTTGGTTGGCACCAATTAAGGCTAAAGGAAATAGGAAATTACCTTTTCTTGAAGAAAAAGGCTGCTACCTAAAAATAGGAAACTAACCTAAATATTCTTATGCAATCTTTGACCAAAAGGCCTTATTTAATGCAAATAAAAATGGAAACTTAAAAAAACGAAATTAAACCATAACTAATACATAAAGACGCCTTCTTGATGCTTCTTGAATATTCTTGGACGTCACTTATGCTCCTCCTCCAAGGCACATGCTTGTCACATAGTATTTTGAGTGAATTCTTCAATCTGGACTACACATGGGCCTTGTACATCATCTTGTTTGGCTTCTAGCAATGTAATCACCATGTTTGGACCCTTGATGGGCTGATTGAGGGATGCTTCTTCTTCAAATAAATGGGCTCTAAGTCTTTAAGATCTTTTATCAAACAATTCAACGCCTCTTTCATAGATTTGGTCCTTGCTCTTGTCATTGGGCCTACAATGCCTTGTAATGGGTCTTTTAGAATATTGGACTTCCATCTTTTAGCTTGGGCTCCACACTCCGTGTTTTGGTCTTCCTTTGATGCTTGATCATGCCATGCTCCTCTATCATTCCCTCCCTGCTCAAAAGGATTCGTCCTCGAATCTGCAGCATCAAAGAGAGATAAATCAGTCACATTAAATGTAGCACTTACATTACCGTAGGAGCTAGGCAAATCTATTTTATAAGCATTATCATTGATTCGCTCCAAGACTTGGAAAGGGCCATCTCCTCTTGGCTGCAACTTGGACTTTCGTTGTTCTTGAAACCTCTCCTTTCGCAAGTGTATCCAAACCCAGTCTCCAGGCTGAAAGACAACCTTCCTACGACCTTTGTTAGCTTGCTTTGTATATTGCTCATTCTTTCTCTCGATGTTGGCCCTCACCTTAGCATGTAATTCCTGCACAAACTCAGCCTTTTTCTTGCCATCAAGGTTAGCTCGTTCACTAGAAGGTGAATAGCCCGGTTATATGCAAATTCAATATGAGGCAAGCAGTTGACCCAATTCTTCAAGTTCTTTTGAATTATTGCACGTAACAAGGTAGTGAGTGTTCTATTGACGACCTCAGTTTGCCCATCCGTTTGGGGATGTGCCACAGTAGAAAACAGCAACTTAGTTCCAAGCTTACTCCATAAGGTCCTTCAAAAATGGCTAAGAAACTTTACATCCGTATCACTCACAATGGTTTTAGGCAATC